>NC_091326.1:33658080-33766473 GCF_038502225.1 Cherax quadricarinatus
TGTTATAGGTGGTAGGATGTCTCTTATACCTTCGCCATGCTTTGTACTTAGCAGTAGCAGCCTCTCTACAACGAAAGCCAAACCAAGGCTGATCTGTAGGCTTCGTCACATATTGCCGGTGAGGAATGTGTTCTTGTTGCAGATTAAGGATGTGTCCAGTGAAGGCTTCCACTTGGTTGTCAACATCCCCCCTGGAGAAGAGCATTCCAGTCGGTGGTGGCGAGCTCAGAGCAAAGGGCTGGCCAATTACCTCTTTCCCATAGCCAGGTTGTGCGTGTGGACTCCTCACCTCGTTCTGTTGGGATCTTAAGTGTGGTAAAAACAGCCTTGTGGTCAGACGATCCAACGTAGCCAAGGGGTTGACAAGTGACTATGCCTTCTGCCAGATCACTCACTACTGGGTCAAGGGAGGAGCCAGAGATATGAGTAGGGAAATCAACAAAGTTTCTCATGTCAAACACTGCAAGAAGGTCATCAAAGTCCCTCTGTATAAGGTGCTGGTTGAGGTCACCAACAATTATAATATGTTGACAGTTGTGTTGTAGCAGAAGGGAGTCAATATTTTCCATTAGGAAGTTGATAGGGTCTGCATGTTGCCACTGAGGTCTGTACATTGCACATGCTAGTACAGAGGTACTAGTGTTTATACAGAGCTTGAAGAACATCTCTCTCTCTCTGTATCTCTCTCTCTCTCTGTATCTCTCTCTCTGTATATCTCTCTCTCTCTCTCTCTCTGTATCTCTCTCTCTCTCTCTCTGTATCTCTCTCTCTCTCTCTCTGTATCTCTCTCTCTCTCTCTCTCTCTCTGTATCTCTCTCTCTCTGTATCTCTCTCTCTCTCTCTCTCTCTCTGTATCTCTCTCTCTCTCTCTCTCTGTATCTCTCTCTCTCTGTATCTCTCTCTCTCTCTCTCTCTCTCTCTGTATCTCTCTCTCTCTGTATCTCTCTCTCTCTCTCTCTCTCTCTCTCTGTATCTCTCTCTCTCTCTCTCTCTCTCTCTCTGAATCTCTCTCTCTCTCTCTCTCTCTCACAGGTACACATAAGTGAAGTTATCATACATAGTATAAATTACCAAGGATAACCCAAAAAATCCAGACAAAGTGCTATACAGTGGATCTGTGCTCCAGTGCCCAAAATTAACAATAATATTAATATTTATTATTATTATTACAATAATACATATTATTAACAATAATAATATTATTAACCCTTTAAGGGTTGACAGGCCCTCTCAGAGACTTGTTCTCAGGGTCAGCCAAATTTCAAAAAAAAAAAAATTATTTCTTCTTATGAAAAGATAGAGAATCTTTTCCCAATCATAATGACACCAAAAGTATGAAATTTGATGGAAAACTTATGGAATTATGCTCTCGCGAAGTAAGTGATCTCGACGATGTTTATGCATCGGCGATTTTGCCCACTTTGAGCCTTATTTTCGGCCAATTCCACTGTACTTGTCGACAAAAATCATAACTATTTCGCTAGAACTCCATTTTTTCTATCGAATGAGTACAAGAAACCACCCATTTACCAATTTCAACTATCCAATACAGAGGTCAGAATTTAGCAATTTTGCCAATTTCACACAAATTTCAAAAGATGCCAATTTCCGAATAGGGTCCAGAATAAACAAGAAAGACATTCCTGGCACTAAAATAACATTTCCTCTGTTCATTAGTCACGTCCCCACGCCCCTCTTACATTCTTTTGCTTTCCACTTTGAATTTTTATTCTAACAAAAAAATAGAAGATTTACTGTTATGCAGACTACTGCATTGGTGTAGAAATGGTACAAATATTATCAGTGCACTTGTGAAAGAATATTAGACTCACCAGTTGACGTGTATTGGACGCATAGCATGATTTGTTTACTTTTGAACTTTGGTAAAAATCAAACATTCCTGCTACTTCAAGCGCAATTTCAAGGTACTGTTCTTTGTAAAACCAGTCAAAATCATTTCAATTTCTGTAATATGTCTTCCATTCTATAAAATGAGACCAGGAAAACTAGAATACAACAATAAATACCATACGAAAATATGATGCAAAGTCACCGTTTTAATCCAAAATCACGGTCAAAGTTTTTTTTTCTCATTACGCACTGTGTACTGCAGGATTTTTTTTATACCACGCACACTGACCACATAGACCCATTCTTTCATATGTAGGCCTACCAGCTTTCTCTCACTAGATTTGAGGGCGCTGGAAATTAGGCGTACTAGAACGTCAAAAACCCTGATGTGTAAGCCATACTAGTACGGCCGAAACCCTGAAAGGGTTAAACTATAATATAATAATCATGTCCACTCATTACTTACCTTAAAATATCTGTAATCTTAATGTAGAGTGAGAGGTGAGTAAACAAGATTAAATGAATAAACGTGAGAGAGAATGAGAGGGTAGAAGGTTCACGAGCTATGTCAACAAACGTTGTTGTTGTTGTTGTTACCAGCCTGGACATGAATGGTTTTTGTTCACTCTGTCAAGCCGACCAGAAAAACATCTCATATTTGTTAATTTATATGTTTATATGTTATGTAGCATGTTTATTATATAATTTTGAAAAAAAATCATAGATGGATTAAGCAAAATGTCTATATTCACGTTTTATAAACATTTAATGCACTTCAGTGATTATTATTGTGTTATTATCATTATTAATATAGCATCTTCAAGACGAATTACACTCTTAATGAGTGGCTCTGAGACAGACAGACATAAAGACAGACACAGGTAGACAGAAAGACACACAGGTAGACAGACACACAGGTAGACAGAAAGACAGACACACAGGTAGACAGAAAGACACACAGGTAGACAGAAAGACAGACACAGGTAGACAGAAAGACACACACAGGTAGACAGACACACACAAGTAGACAGAAAGACACACAGGTAGACAGAAACACACACACAGGTAGACAGAAAGACAGACACACAGGTAGATATAAAGACAGACACACAGGTAGACATAAAGACAGACACACAGGTAGACAGACAAACAGAGATACAGACAGACACAGATATATAGGCAGACAGATACAGACAGGTTTATGTGCAACAGTGAAAACAAATAGAGAGTTCGAGAGTAAGAGCCTTTCTTGCCACAATCTCCAGTGCAAGATTCAGACTTCATCTTAGGGGCCATGGTGAAATTTACTGTCCAGTTAGTACAGTTAATACAGTATGATGTTGCTGATAGGACAGGGTTACTCAAACTGATGCTGCCTGCATGACACATTGCCGCCCCGATTATTGTCAAATATTGTACAGAGGTATGCATCAGCCGGCCCAGCCCAGCTGCCAGATGCACGGTCGTAAGTCGAGTAAACGTATGTCGAGGAGGTCATAAGTCGGATGGTAGGTGTATGCATAAAACAATAATAATATCACATTTACCTTTATTGAAGACTCTTGGTGTATGGAAGATGGGAGGAAGGGAGAGGGTTAGGGTATGTTCCTCCACAAATGTTTGCACCTCACTCCACTTTGCACAAATGTCCTTAATCTTTGAAGAAGGCACCTTCTTCCCTCTCTCTTCCTCCTCTTCTGAAGCAACTTCCTCAGCTGGTGAACATAAGAAAGCAGGAACACTGCGGCAGGCCTGTTGGCCCACACTAGGCAGGTCCTTCACAAACCATCCCACTAACAGAATATTTGCCCAACCCAATTTTCAATGCTCCCCAAGCAATAAGCTTTAATAATTCTATTCACTCGTGCGCAAGTCCCACTCAAATCAAATCGTGTGTGTGGGGAAGTACCCTGGCTGGTGTGCGGGGAAGTACCCTGGCTGGTGTGTGTAGGGAAGTACCCTGGCTGGTGTGTGGAGAAATACCCTGGCTGGTGTGTGTGAAGTACCCTGGCTGGTGTGTGTGAGGAAGTACCTTGGCTGGTGTGTATGAGGAAGTACCTTGGCTGGTGTGTGTGAGGAAGTACCTTGGCTGGTGTGTTCTTTCTTGAATTCTATCATGTTTCTCGCCTTCTCTACCAAAGGGCTGGCACTATGAGCTTTCTTTTGGCCCATGATGGCTTATTTAGCAGTTGCAAGCACAAAAGGAATGGATTATTATGAAATTTAATGTATGAACGTGTGGGGTGATGGTCACTCGCTGAGAAACAATACCACACTGAGTCTGAATGGTGTGTGTGGGAGCCTTTGTGTACACACAGCCGCTGGGAGGCCACTCACATGCGTTCTGTACAACCGCCAAATTTTGAGGCAAATCACAAAACGCGAGGCTATACTTTGATAAAAAAAAAGTTGCTGAAAGTTGAAATTCACAAAGCGTGGGGCTCAAGAAACTCAGGGGTCAACTCTATTAACAAGTTAAGGATTCTTAACTATGACAAGCTAAGAGCTGTTACCTACATCAGCTCATGTGAAAGCATTTTATTGTTATGAAACATACAAGTGGGGAACAGGATAAAATTGGAGCCATCTGTGGGCCAGCATTTTCATTTGATCAACTGACTTTATCTCATTGACATCATAATACTGTACGAATGTGTTCCAGACCCCTTGTTAATAATTTAGAAATTTCAGAGGAACTTGGCACAAGCAACCGTAAATCAATTACCTTTAGCATTGAATGGAAGTATGATAGTAAGGATAACTCAGTAACAGTCCCAGATTTTTGCTTAGCAGATTACAGTGGGCTTAGAGAACACTTATCATCTGTAGATTGGGGCAACGAAAAGAGCTATCGACATGAGTTTTCTAAACACTATACATGCTGCCCTAAGAACATTTTATTTATTTTATTATCACACAGGCCGATTCCCACCAAGGCAGGGTGGCCTGAAAAAGAAAAACTCTCACCATCATTCACTCCATCACTGTCTTGCCAGAAGGGTGCTTTACACTACAGTTTTTAAACTGCAACATTAACACCCCTCCTTCAGAGTGCAGGCACTGTACTTCCCATCTCCAGGACTCAAGTCCAGCCTGCCGGTTTCCCTGAACCCCTTCATAAATGTTACTTTGCTCACACTCCAACAGCACGTCAAGTATTAAAAACCATTTGTCTCCATTCACTCCTATCAAACACGCTCACGCATTTATCCCATATAAAGAAATTAGATCGAATAGAAATGACCCAAAATGGACGAATAATAATAGGCTCAAATATCTTTTAGGGCAGAAGAAAGGAATTTATAGGAGCATCAAAAGAGGTGAGGGTCATCTTATGAATCAAAATGCTGACATTAAGAGGGACATTAAAACAGGGATAAGAAAAGTTAAATGGGACTACGAAATTAGAGGTGGTAGGGATTCGAAAACTAATCCGAAAGTTTTTTCCAAGTTTATAGAACAAAAGATAGAGATAAGATAGGTCCCCTTAAAAATATCTATGGGCATCTTACTGACAAGGAGATTGAAATGTGCTCAATTTTTAATAATTATTTTATCTCGGTTTTCACACAGGAAGACACTAACAATATCCCAGTAATTAATTTTTATAGTGGGCCTGAAGAAGATATACAGTGGACCCCCGGTTAACGATATTTTTTCACTCCAGAAGTATGTTCAGGTACCAGTACTGACCGAATTTGTTCCCATAAGGAATATTGTGAAGTAGATTAGTCCATTTCAGACCCCCAAACATACAAGTACAAACGCACTTACATAAATACACTTACATAATTGGTCGCATTCGGAGGTAATCGTTATGCGGGGGTCCACTGTATTATGTAATATCACAGTCACTTCGAAATGGTCATGAAACAAACAGACCGACTGAAACAAAATAAATCACCGGGTACTGATGAGCTTTTTTCAAGGGTTCTTAAGGAATGCAAAATGGAACTATGTGAACCATTAACAAATATTTTCAATTTATCTCTTCAAACAGGTGTAGTGTCTGATATGTGGAAGATGGCTAATGTAATTCCTATTTTTTAAGCAGGGAATAAGTCGTTACCTTCAAATTACCACCCAATAAGCCTGACCTCAACTATCAAGAGTCAATTATAGCTGATATTATAAGACGCCATCTGGATAAGCATAATCTGATTAATGATACTCAGCATGGATTCACGAGGGGCCATTCCTGCCTAACTAATTCATTAACCCTCAGTAAAGCTTTTGAGGCTGTTAATCACGATAAAGAATTTGATATTGTTTATTTAGATCTTAGTAAGGCTTTTGATAGAGTACCGCACCAGAGACTGTTAAATGAAGTGGCAGACATGGCATGTGGGAAAAGTGCTTACCTGGAGTTTACCTGGAGAGAGTTCCGGGGTCAATGCCCCCGTGGCCCGGTCTGTGACCAGGCCTCCTGGTGGATCAGAGCCTGACCAACCAGGCTGTTATTGCTGGCTGCACGCAAATCAACGTACGAGCCACAGCCCGGCTGGTCAGGTACTGACTTTAGGTGCTTGTCCAGTGCCAGCTTGAAGACTGCCAGGGGTCTATTGGTAATCCCCCTTATGTATGCTGGGAGGCAGTTGAACAGTCTCAGGCCCCTGACACTTATTGTACGGTCTCTTAACGTCATGGATCGAATAATGGCTCACCAATAGGAAGCAGAGTGTGCTTAAATGGGATTAAATCCAAGTGGGGATCCTTAACAAGTGGCATTCCACAGGGATCAGTCTTAGGCCCATTGTTGTTTTTAATATATATCAATGACCCAGATGAGGGAATTACTAGTGATATTAGCAAATTCACCGATGACACGAAGTTAAGTAGGATAATTGATTCAAACGTAGATGCCACGGAACTTCAGGAGGATTTAGACAAACTCATTTCATGGTCAGAAAAGTGGCAGATGCAGTTCAATGTAGAAAAATGCAAGGTTCTGAAGCTCAGGAGTGTCCATAACCCTAGCACCTATAATTTAAATAACGCAGAACTTAGCCATACAGATTGCGAAAAGGGCCAAGACAGCAATGCCTAAGCATACGTAATAAAGCAAACAGATTATTGGGATTTATACCAAGATGTCCAGAGGTTATACTACAGTTTTATACATCATTACGCAACTCAGTTCTGGTCTCCATATTACAGAATGGATATTAATTTATTAGAAAACATTCAGTGAAGAATGACAAAATAATTCATAGCATTAGAAATCTTTCGTATGAAGAAAGATTGAAGTCCCTAAAATTACATTCACTTGTAAGACGAAGAATGAGGGGAGACATGATCGAGGTATACAAGTGGAAGCTGGGTATTAACAAAGGGGATATAAATAAGGTTTTGAAGATCTCACTCTTGGAGAGAACCCTCAATAATTGATTAAAATTAGATAAGTTCAGATTTCGAAAGGATATAGGAAAGTACTGGTTTGGTAATAGGGTAGTTGATGAGTGCAGCGGTCTACCTAGTAGGGTTATCGAAGCTAATACCTTGGGTAGTTTCAAATTTAGGTTGGACAGATACATGGGTGAGAGGGGTTGGATATGAGTAGGACTTGCACGAGTAATTATAATTGTCAAAGCTTATTTCTTGAGTAGCATTGAAAATTGCACTGGGCAAATATTTTGTAATAGGGAAGGATTGTGAAGGACCTGCCTAGTATGGGCCAACAGGCATGTTGCAGTGTTCCTCCTTTCTTATGTTCAGACTCAAGTCATCCTGGGGATAAATGATCTCAGATGAAGTGATGTTTTGGAGGAGCGTACAGCCAGAGTGAAGTTGCTATTTTCTGCCCATCTTGTGGTATAGAAGCTTGCTTCTCACTGTCCTCGAAGTGGATCCAAGTGTGGTACTTTGATAATGTTGGCCTTGTACATGACCGTAAGGCCACCCACATCCCTCCTGTGTTGAAGGCTCTGCTGAAATGACAGATCTATCCAGGATGGGCCCAGGCAAGAGATGAGACGTCTTGCTCTGTTCTCTACTCTGTCAAGCAGTCAGAGATGAGAGGGGAGCGCAGGCAAACCAAGAAAGTGGAGTATACTCAAGGTGTGAGCATACTTGTGCCTCATACACAATCTTGCAACCCCTACTGTCAAGTAGAAGCAAGATATGGCAAAGTGCTGTAAGCTTCCTGGTTGCCTTGTTTGCAAGATTTACAACATGGTTCTTCATGGTCAGTTTGGAGTCAAATTTCACCCCAAGGATATCAACTTCTTCCCCAGGTGGCAACACCCTCCCATTCATCCTTACTACTACACTGGCATTACCATCATGGTGCCTGGAGACCATCATCATCTGTGCTTTCTCAGGTGCAAATGTTACTTGACATCAATTTCCTCAAGCTGATATAGTTCTTAGCTGGTGATTGATGTAGCTTAAAGCAGCTGGCATTTCTTCTCTTGGATAAGTGAATGTCAGAATACAGTTGTCTGCATATGCATGGGATTCTGGGATGAGATGAAGAAGGTCATGGAAGTAGACATTCTATAACAATGGTCCCAGCACACTTCCTTGTGGAACACTTGCCCCAACAGGACATCTTGCTGATTCTGTTCCACTGAGAATTATACTTAGAGCTCTACCATGAAGGTAATCACTGAGGAGACATAGCGTAGAGCCTTCAATTCCCAGTGCTTGCAGTTTTGCCAAGAGGCCCTGGTGCCACACCAAGTCAAAAGCACCAGCAATGTCCAGGCTACCACACAGCTGACTTTGGATTCATCCAGTGACTGGTGCCACTTAGTGGAGAGGTTTAACAACAGATCAGCAGCAGAGTAACCTTTCCTGAAACTATATTGAGTCACAAAATAGTGAGTGGTAGCCAAAAAACTCTTGTCATTTGTCTTGAGATTATTGTCTCAAGGATCTTGCCAGTGATTGACAGGAGTGACACTGGTCTGTAGTTGCTGATTTCTGCTCTGCTCTTCTTTTTGTCAACAGGGACTACATTTGCCTCTTTCCTCAGAGAAGGCCATTTACACTGTCCTAGGGAGTGCTGAAAGATGCAAGTTAGAGGCGCTGCTAGCTGGTCTGCACATCTTCTCAACAACCTTGGGCTCGACTAGTCTGGGCCCACAGCCTTTTCTTGGTCAAGCGATTTAAGAAGGAAATGCACCTCCTCCTGCCTTATTGTCACCACTGACAGTTTTGACACAGTTCTTGCAGTTAGCCAAGAAGGGTCCCTCACTGGATCAGGAACTTGCATTTTGGTAGCAAAGTGTTCAGCAAAGAGATCCGTTTTCTCTTGAATACTAGTAGAGGTGGTCCCATCCTGTCGAATTAGAGGTGGAATGAGTTCATAAGGCAGATAACCTTGTCTGTCCTTGACCAGGGACCACCAGGTTTTGGAGCCTATCCTACCTGATACTAGCTTTCTTTTTGTGTCCACCTCCCATTTAGCAATGGCCCACTTTTGAATGTCACCCATATGCCTACAGGCTTGCCTGTGCAAGTTCTTGTTATAGGTGGTAAGATGTCTCTTATACCTTCGCCATGCTTTGTACTTAGCAGTAGCAGCCTCTCTACAATGAAAGCCAAACCAAGGCTGATCTGTAGACTTTGTCACATATTGCCGGTGAGGAATGTGTTCTTGTTGTAAATTAAGGATGTGTCCAGTGAAGGCTTTCACTTGGTTGTCAACATCCCCTTGGAGAAGAGCATTCCAATCGGTGGTGGCGAGCTCAGAGCAAAGGGCTGGCCAATTACCTCTTTCCCATAGCCAGGTTGTGCATGTGGACTCCTCACCTTGTTCTGTTGGGATCTTAAGTGTCGTAAAAACAGCCTTGTGGTCAGATGATCCAACGTAGCCAAGGGGTCTACAAGTGACTATGCCTTCTGCCAGATCACTCACTACTGGGTCAAGGGAGGATCTATAGATGTGAGTAGGGAAATCAACAAAGTTTCTCATGTCAAATACTGCAAGAAGATCATCAAAGTCCCTCTGTATAAGGTGTTGGTTGAGGTCACCAACAATTATGATATGTTGACAGTTGTGTTGTAGCAGAAGGGAGTCCATATTTTCCATTAGGAAGTTGATGGGGTCTGCATGTTCCCACTGAGGTCTGTACATTGCACATGCTAGTAGAAAGGTACTAGTGTTTATGCAGAGCTTGAAGAACATCATTTCAAGATGAGTAGGGGTGGCAACATCAATGTGCTGGGCATGAACACTTTTAGAGAAGTACACAGCAACACCTCCTCCTTGCCCTTGCCTGTCTCTTCTCATCCATGAGGTGTAGCCAGCAATTCTTGCAAAATTTTCTGGAATCCTGTCATCCAAAAATGTTTCAACAACAGCTATCATGTTGGGACGTCGAGTGTTCACATAGCTATGTGTGAGCTCTCCAACATTAGTAATGAAACCTCTAATGTTGGCCGACAGGATACTGATAGATTGGCTCTTCATGATGTGGTCCACTTGAGGTGGTGGGTGTGTAAGGCATGTAAGGTGCCTGCCCTTGAGAGAGGTAGGGTACTGAGGCAGCTGCAGGGATGTAGGTCTGTGGTCTTGTATAAGGCACAATACCACCTGCTGGGCTGAGATAAGAGTAGCTGAGTGGGTGACATGTGAGTGTGTTCACCAATTCAGAGATCCTGCTGGTTTGTTCCGAGAACAGGTCTCTAAACAGGTGGTCCTGTCTGTCAAGTTCCTTTTTCTTCCGGCACTGGTCCTCCTAATGTCCTTTCTTGTAGCAGTAACTGCACCTGTATCTCGCAGGCAGTTGTTGGCAGTGTGCCCCTTCTGGTGATAGCGAGAGCAATGCCTAGGTGGCTGGGAGGGTGGACTATGATTTTTGCACTTCCTGTGTTTTGCTGATTTGTCCTCAGGTTCTGCCGCTGGGACTGTGTTAGTGGAGGGTGAGACAGCTGTAGATGTCTCCCTCCTCCACGTCCTCTACCAGTTCTGACAGATGTGTCCCTGCTGTTCGTACTTTGGAGCAGTAGGTGTTCAGGTGCAGTGATAGTTCCCTGATTATTAACTGCACCAATCTCTGGTGGAGAAAATCCTGACTCAGAACTTGCTGATGAAGCACTGCTGCCAGATGCTGGAATAGTGTCGGCAGATGTGCTGACAGGTGTAGGAACAGAGATGGTATGTGCACTGTCTAGTGTACTGGCAGTGGCTGAAGCAAAGATGTCAGGTGTAGGAGAATTAACAGATCCAAGGCTTCCTTCATTGCTGGGAAGAGGATTTGTTCCCTCTGTGGTGGTCAGAGGAATTGTGTTAGAATTCCCAAAGGTAGTGTTCTGAACTCTGTCAATCTGTGGGGCCTTAGCGATGACAGAATTCCACCAGTTATTTACCCCTAAGTTAAGCTCAGTGTGGGACTTCCAGTCTTTGTCAATAGTGTCACCATCAGCTGAGCAGCTTACGTCACTTGATGCAGGCTTGCACTGGCCTTCTACAATAGCTTGAAGGTTATCTAATGATTTGAGGAGCTCATGAAGTGCTTCCCTGTGATGGATTATCTTAGCTGTGACTTTACAACACAGCCCATGAGGGCAGTCTTGATCTTTGGACAGGAGTCCCTGAGGTAGTACTTCTGAACCTCCTCTTGTAGTTCCAGGCTTGTATCCACATATACCACAGGATTATGGATATCCTTCAATTTTCTGAAATTTTAAACCTGGCTGCAACAAAATTCTTCTTCTGGAATGCAATCTGTATGGCAGTAGTTGGAACAAGTAGGCTCCTTACATCTAAGAAGTATTTTGTCCCTTGTGGTATACCCACAAACACTGCAGTAACTACTGGGACAATAGCCAGATAGCGTAGATATTCTTGCTATTTTGCGATGTTAAGTCATCCCAGAAGAGGCGTTGTAGGTTTGCAATGAAGTTCACAGGAGAGAGAGGGTGGGTGGTGGTGGTATCCTCCCCCCCCTCTCTCTCCCCCTTCTCTCTCTCTCTCTCTCTCTCCCTTCTCTCTCTCTCCTCCTTCTCTCTCTCCCCCTTCTCTCTCTCTCTCTCTTTCCCCTTCTCTCTCTCTCTCCCCTTTCTCTCTCCCCTTCTCTCTCTCTCCCCCTTCTCTCTCTCTCTCTCTCTCTCTCTCCCCCTGTCTCTTTCTCTCTCTCTTTCTCTCTCCCCCCTTTCTCTCTCTCCCCCTGTCTCTCTCTCTCTCTCTGTCTCTCCTTTCTCTCCCCCTTCTCTCTCTCTCTTCCCCCTTCTCTCTCCCTCCTCTCTCAATGGAAATATGGAAGCTATAATTAGTCATATCATTATGCAAGCCACATTTTAATGTTTCATATTACAGTGGATCCCCGGTTTACGATATTATTTCATTCCAGAAGTATGTTCAGGTGCCAGTACTGACCGAATTTGTTCCCATAAGGAATATTGTGAATTAGATTAGTCCATTTCAGACCCCCAAACATACACATACAAACGCACTTACATAAATACACTTACATAATTGGTCGCATCGGGAGCTGATCGTAAACCGGGGGTCCACTGTACTTTTATATTATTATTATTATTATTATTATTATTATTATTATTATTATTATTATTATTATTATTATTATCTTCAACAATCTGATCATCTCCCACTTTCACCCCCACTCAATCCACCACTGTCTTGCCAGAGGGCACCATCACTAATTCGGCATCATCTGGACCTGTAGAGTGACAGATTAATGATTTTGCTGGATTACAGAATGGTTAGGTTAGAATATACTTAACCTAATGGCAGTATTTACGCATCAGCGATTTCACCCACTTTACGCCCTATTTTTGGCCCATTCCATTATTCCAGTCTACCAAACTCACAGCTATTTCACTAGTTATTATTTTTTTTATTATCACACTGGCCGATTCCCACCAAGGCAGGGTGGCCCGAAAAAGAAAAACTTTCACCATCATTCACTCCATCACTGTCTTGCCAGAAGGGTGCTTTACACTACAGTTTTTAAACTGCAACATTAACACCCCTCCTTCAGAGTGCAGGCACTGTACTTCCCATCTCCAGGACTCAAGTCCGGCCTGCCGGTTTCCCTGAACCCCTTCATAAATGTTACTTTGCTCACACTATTTCACTAGTATTCCTTCTATTCTATCGACTGACTACAAGAAACTGCCCATTTACCTATTTCAACTGCCCAATAAAGTGGTCAGAAATTGATAATTTGGCCATTTTCACACAAATTTCCAGAGATACTAATTTCAAAATAGGGTCCAGAATAAACAGTGCAGACATTCCTGGCAATAAAATATAAGTTTCTCTGTTCATTAGTCACATCTCCAGGCCCCTCTTATATTACACTTGCTTCCATTTTCAATTTTTATTCACACAAAACTAGAAGATTTATTGTGATGCTGACTACTGCATTATTGAAATAATTGTAAAATAATGTCACCCCATTTGTAACTGTGTATTAGACCAGTCAGTTGGACATGTATTAGATGGTGACATTTGTTTACTCCTGAGCATCAGCAAAAATCAAACATTTCCACTACTTTGAACTCAATTTCAAGGTACTTTCCATTGTGTAACCAAGCAAAACCATCTCTATTTCTGTAATATATCTTCCATTCTATCAAATGAGGCTACAAAACGAGAATCTAGCCATAAAAACCATACGAAAATACACCACAAAGTCGCCATTTTACACCAAAAACACAGTCGTAGTTTTTTCCATGTACTGCATGCTGCATGATTTTTTTTATATAGTGTACACTTACCACACAGACCTATTCTCTAATATGTAGGCCCAAATTTACCAGTCACAGCTTATCTGAGTGAGCTGAGCTCATGGCAACTAACAGTGGCTTCAAAGCTGCCTTATCTTTCATGGACAATGTACGGTGTGTGTGCTTTACACGACGAGAAGTACAGTGGACCCTCGACCAACGATAGCATCGTATAACATTAAATTCGACTAGCGATACATTTTAACGCTAACATTTTGCGTCGACTAACGCTAAAAAAACTCGACTAACGATATTCGTTCTCGGGTACCAATTAATATCGTTAGTCGAGGGTCCACTGTATTTCTTTTACTTGTTGGAACCATGGCTAGGGCTAAAAGTGAGGAGGTTATAACAATAAATGGAGAAGAAGAAATTGGAATAACTTATGCAGCAAATAGCGGCAGGCTGGTTTGGCGACCCCAGAAATTTGAATTTATGTTACCCAAAATTAGTGCTGGATTATTGATGGAACCGGAATACTGATTGCCAGATTAGTGAAAGCCAACCTGTATTACATTTGAAAACTGAAAATATCTCCACCCCTCCTTCAGAATGCAAGCACTGTACTTCCCACCTCCATGACTCAAGTCTGGCTAACTGGTTCTCTGAATCCCTTCATAAATGTTACCTTGCTCACACTCAAACAGCACCTCAATTCATAAAATCCATTTGCCTCCACACACTTCTATCTAACACTCTCACACAAACTTGCTGGATGTGCAAGCCCCTCACACAAAAAAAACTTCCTCTACCCCCTCCCTGCAATCTTTCCTAGAATGACCCCTACCCTGCCTTCCCTCCACTACAGATTTATACATCCTCCAAGTCATTTTATTTTACTCCATCCTCTCTTAACCCTTTCAGGGTTGGTGCCGTACTAGTACGGCTTGCATACCAGGGTTGGCGCCGTACCAGTATGCATAAATTCTAGCGCCTTTAAATGTAGTGAGAGAAAGCTACTGGGCCTACATATGAAAGAATGGGTCTATGTGGTCAGTATGCGCAATATAAAAAAAATCCTGCAGCACACAGTGCATAATGAAAAAAAAAAACTCCGGCCATGTTTTTGGTTTACAACAGCGACTTTGCAATGTATTTTCGTATGCTATTTATAGTTGTATTCTAGTTTTCCTGGTCTCATTTTATAGAATGGAAGACATATTATGGAAATTGAGATGATTTTTATTGGTTTCACAATGAAAAGTGCCTTGAAATTGAACTCAAAGTAGCATAAATGTTCGATTTTTGACAAAGTTCAAAAGTAAATAAATCAGGCCAAGCATCCAAAACACGTCAACTGGCAAGTCTAATATTCTTTCACAAGTGCGCTGATATTATTTAGACCATTTCTACACTAATGCAGTAGTCTGCATAACAGTAAATCTTCTAGTTTTTGTGAGAATAAAAATTCAAAGTGGAAAGCAAAAGAATATAAGAGGGGCCTTGAGACGTGACTAATGACCAGAGGAAATGCTATTTTAGTGCCAGGAATGTCTGTCTTGTATATTCTGGACCCTATTTGGAAATTGGCATCTTTATTAGATAGTTGAAATTGGTAAATGGGTGGTTTCTTGTACTCATTCGATAAAAAAAAATGGAGCTCTAGCGAAATAGTTATGATTTTTGTCGACTGGTAGATTGGAATTGGCCAAAAATAGGGCTCAAAATGGGCGAAATCGCCAATGCATAAACATCGTTGAGACCGCTAACTTCGCGAAAGCATAATTCCGTAAGTTTTCCATCAAATTTCATACTTTTGGTGTCATTATGATCAGGAAAAAATTCTCTATCATTTCATAAGAAAAAAATCATTTTTTTTTTTTCGAAAAATTTCTGACCCTGAGAACAAGTTTAGGAGAAGGCCTGCCGACCCTGAAAGGGTTAAATGTGAAACCACCTCAACAACCCCCTCCTCAGCCCTCTGGATAATACTTTTAGTAACCCATCACCACCTAATCTCCAAGCTACAAAGTCTCTTACAAAATATTTACACCACACATTGCCCTCAGACATGACATTTCCATTGCCTCCAGCCTTCTTGTTGCAACATTCACAACCCATGCATCACACCTATACTCTCATACATTCCCTTCTTTGCCTTCATGGATAACATTCTTTCTCTCTCTAGATACCGCAATGCACCACTCGCCTTTTTCTCATCAAATCTTATGTTTCACCTCATTTTTCACCGACCCATCTGCTGACAAGTCCACTCCCAAATATCTGAACACATTCACTCCCTCCTTCCAATGTCACATTCATTCTTTCAAATAAACTGAACATTTTATTTGTTATCATGTGAATAACTTGATATTTTTGGTCTCAACTGCCCCAACTGACTGTACTGATATAACACAAGACAAGAAAAGTTTTCTATAGATAAATGAGTAGCAACAGAAATTACAACAGTACAACACTGAATTATCATCACATTCCTGGGGCAGTGCTAAACCCGTAGGAGTCAAACAATGCTTGAGTTAAGTGGCACAATCTGGTCAGCTTCAAGGAAGGGGATAGGAGTTCTAGTCCACTAGAACCTGAGCATCATCATGGCACTCTGGTTAACAACAAGAACATCAACAACATACCTGTAAGGAAGACTGATTCCAGAGGGCTGGAGAAGCGTTCAGATTCCATCCTTCATAACACCAACACTTACACCACACACTGCAAAAATAATGTACAGTACTTCAAAAAAAATATCAAATCAAAATCAAAATTTCTAAGAAGCATATGTAGAATTTACAATGGCTGGACTTAAAGTTCATTTGGACGTAACCCTGGCATGCAGTAGAGTACTTTAGTAAATTTTTTGATATTCTAATACATGTGCATGCACAAGAAAAAAAAAATCTAAAATGCAATGAATTTCAAGCAAACTAATCCTAAAATTTATACAGGAGGATCCCACTTATACAGCAGGTTAGGTTGCAGTCTACTGCTGTATAGTGAATCACAGCTTTTTTCACTCTCAAAGGCATATAAAAGCCTGATAACATGCTTACACTAACATATATTAGGCAAGCAATATAGTTAGGCCTAAGAAAATTGCCTATACATTACACACATTACTTAAAACATTTTCATTCTTGGCTTATAGCGAGTGGTGAATATAAAGTAGAATCTAGTTTTTCGGCCGTAATTCGTTCCAGAAGGTTGGCCTAAACTCGAAATGGCGTAAATTCGAAGCAATACTATTTCCCATAAGAATTAATGTAAATACAATTAATCCGTTCCAGACACCAAAAATATTCACAAAAAATGCATTTTTTAAAGATTAAAAGATAAAGAAGGGAAGTAACCCCAGAGAGTGTGAGGGAAAAGTTCAATAGATAGGAGTAGCGACACAGTAACAATAGTTTCATTGCTGGCTACTTGTTAAGGTAGGGTAAGTCCAGCTCCCG
The DNA here is from genome assembly GCF_038502225.1 of Cherax quadricarinatus. Taxonomy (NCBI): domain Eukaryota; kingdom Metazoa; phylum Arthropoda; class Malacostraca; order Decapoda; family Parastacidae; genus Cherax; species Cherax quadricarinatus. Next base: position 33,675,036 of record NC_091326.1, read on the forward strand.
CTATCCCTCCCCTTTTTCCCCCTCCCCGAAAGTGATAGTTTGCTTGCCGGCTACTTGCTAAGGTAAGGCAAGTCTAGCTCCCGCTATTCCCGCCTTTTTTTTCCCCCTCCCCTGAAAGTGATAGTTTGATTGCCGGCTGCTTGTTAAGGTAGGGTCAGTCTAGCTCCCGCTATCCCTTCCCCTCCTTCTTTCCCCACCCCCGAAAGGTGACGTGTGGGGTTCCAGTCCAAACAGTAATCACTAGACTCACAGCTCCCAGCACTACTGTAAGTACATGCCTGCCTTGTATTCTAGTGGATTCATTGGTTGAAAGCTTCACTTTTGACCAATAATAAACTTAGTCCTTTCAGTCTTGCTCTAAGTTGACTGTTGTAATAATCACCACATCTTTTAGGTATTGTACTTATCATGGAGAGTGATTTCTTAAGCAGTGGGTAACCTGTCTATCTTTCCAGCTTGGATGACAGAGAGGGTCACCTGCTAATCAACGAGTAGAATTGAAGGAGATGGACTAAAGTTCTGAGATGTCCCGAATTTTGTTCCACTTACCTGTTTGTGTATGCAAGTAGCAGGAGACAACCCCTCATCATTGCAGTGGAGAAAACCTGCTTTCCTGTCATCTGGAAGGATTATTGAAAGCTAGAAAATCTGTGAAGAACGAGCCGGTGGGTTGTCATCAACACCTGCGACCCCCCCCATCATCAGCAATGGCTATGATTTCAACAACACGCAGCGTCACCAACACCAGACCCCCACGTTTTATATACATTTATATTAGCGTTGAATTCAGTTATCATTTATATTTTTCGTTTTTCATTTTCTTTAATGTAGGATTAATACTTCATATTTAAGTGTTTTATATTTTATATTTTCTAAATAATAAAGTGCTCATGTTTGTCAGTTTTTATTCTTCTTCTATACATTAATTTTCCTGAGGAGGAGCCAGCCTTAGTAATACTGACTGAAGTTGTTACAGGGCTGAGTAAGACTTCACAAGTGGCGACCTTGCCAGGATCTACTCTACTGAATCAAGATTCAACTCCATCTCGAATCTCCCATTGGAACTGCAATGCCGCATACCACACAGTTACCACCAGCCATGAGTAATCATTCTCTATGGTAGGACTACAGTACAGGTATTTAAAAGATTTGGTGATTGTTATAGTCTCAATTTATTGTAAGTCAAGTCAAGGCAGGAATACTAGTTAATTCTGCCACCTTTCTTGTGAGCTTGAAACACTTTGGAGGATTAGACTCTAGGGACCCGAGATTTTCCAGTGACAATTTGTTTCATTGAGCTCTTTATTATATCAAGGGAACTGTCATAGGACACTCTTGATTTGTTGGTGAGAAGATTGGATGGTCAAGTGACCCCATTCTACTTACTGTTTGCTCGGAGCCGGCATAGAACCCTTCGTTTTAATTAATACATATTGTTTAATTGAAGCAGGGATCGAGCCCTCTGGTTTACTTACAGTTTGAGTGGAGCAGAAACTGAACCCTCAATTTTCTTTAATACCCCGTTTCATTTCCCCTGATAGTTTAAGTTATTCTTGCAAGCATGGAGGAATACCAGTTTTGGATGAACGCTGGAAGTAAGTTAGGAATAACAGGGAAAAATTTAGAATCTTTCATTAGTGCTAAGATCCAGGAAAGACTTAAAAGAGAGAGAATTGAGAGAGAAGAAAGACAGTTAGAAAGGGAAAGAGATGAAGAAAAGGAGAGAGAGAGAATCGAGAGAGAAGAGAAAAAGGAGAAAGAGAACCTTGAAAGACAGGAGAAAAAGGAGAGAGAGAGAATTGAGAGAGAAATCCAAGAAAGACAGTTAGAAAGAGAAAGAGAAGACAAAAAGGAGCGTGATAGACTTGATCGTGAAGAAAGAGCTAGAGAACGTGAGGAACAAGCTAAAATACGTGAGGAACAAGCTAAGATACGTGAGGAACAGGTTAAATTAAGAGAACTTGAGGAAAGAGCAAAGGATAGAGAAGTTGAGGAAAAAGCTAGAGAACTTGAGTTAATAGAGAGAGAAAAGGATCGCGAGCTCGAAAAATCTCGCCTTGAATTAGAGAATAAAAAGTTAACTTTGACACAACAACAATTAGAGGAAGGAGTACTTGAACATCATGCAGCTAGTGCACATATTCCAACACCTAATTTACCTCCCTTCACAGAGGGGGAAGACATAACTTCATACATTATCAGGTTTGAAAATACCGCTACCCTCTGTGAATGGCCTGCTGACACCTGGGCTACCAGGTTAGGAATGTTATTTTCTGGTACTGCTTTGAATATCTATGCAACTTTGTCGCAGGATATTATATGTAATTATAACCTACTGAAGAAGGCAATCCTTAAAGCATATCAAAAAACCACTAATTCTTACAGGAAAGATTTCAGGTATGCCACCTTACAGCCTGGCCAGAACTTTCAGCAGTTACAGGTAACACTCTTTCGTTTGTTCGACTTTTGGATAGAGAGTTCAGGAATTGATCACAGTTATGAATCTCTTAGAGACTTCATGGTTGCTGACCAGTTCCTGACAGCTCTTCCTCACCAGATACGAACATTCATTAGAGAACGTAACCTGATTAAAGCTGAGGAAGTTGCTGAGGCTGCTGACCTGTATGCTGAGGCTCACAATTCCTATAAAGACCTAAAGGGATTGAACCCTAAGGGCAAGGGTTCATCAGACCTTAAGAAATCAAAGCCTCTAGTGGAAAGTAAAATGACTTCTTTTATTCCTGTTTGTCATTTGTGTGGTGTTAAGGGACATAAACGTCCAGATTGTCCTTCTAAGAAGGTCCAAAAAGTTGGAAGATGTTTTAAAGACTGTAATGACCAAGCACCCTTCTGTTCAGGAACAGTTAATGGACTTAATGTATCTACCATTTTACGAGACACTGGATGCACATGTATAGTCATTTCTGATAAGCTGTTCCCTAACCTTAAAGAAACTCATTCCTCTGCTATACTTTCAGACTACTTGGGCCGTACGGACACTTTTCCTACCATCCGTTGTTACATTAGGTCTAAATGGTTCACAGGTTGGTCTGAAGCCGTACTAGCTCCCATCACTTCTTGCTCCGTGCTAATAGGTAATGTAAAAGGTGCCATTCTTCCTTCTGAGATTGACCTTTCATCACCAAAGATGGACATAAGTGTTTCAGATCCTCTTCCTGTAGAGTCAGAGAAGCCCCTCGAAAGTTCAGATGAGACAATGTCTCGTGAGATTCATGTGGGATTAAAAACCATTGATGCTACTCTCGAAAGCGAGGTAGTAGGATCACCGGTTCACTTGTTAGATGAAAGTAAAGATATCACCTCCGATACCATAAATGTCTTGACTAGGGCTCAGACCAAAGCCCAGGCTTCTCCTACTGTCCATCCTTTGATTTTCCCTGACTTTAAGCCTTTAGATGTATCGAAGGACTCCTTTGTCAATTTACAACGTAATTGCCCTTCTCTTCAGAATTGCCATAATGCCGCTAAACAAAATCAAGTTATCCAAAGGAAAAACTTTTCATATAAATTTGAATATATAAAAGGTATCTTGTACAAGTCAGTATTCAAATTAAATTCAGATGAGATAGACTATTCCATCTTAGTTGTTCCAAGTCAATGCAGAGAGACTGTTCTTAAAATGGCTCATGACCTGCCAGTGGCCGGACATTTCTCGCATCGTAAAACCTTAAATAAAATTAGGGAAACCTATTTTTGGCCAAAAATGTCCTCAGATGTCACTACCTATTGTAGATCGTGTAAAGTTTGCCAACTGTCATCCTCCCGAGGTACCAGGCGAGTACCTATGGTCAAAATGCCTATCTTTACGGTACCGTTTGAAAGAGTAGCTATTGACATCGTTGGTCCTTTATCTCCACTTTCATCTGGGGGACATAGATATATATTAACATTAGTTGATTATGCTTCGAGTTTCCCTGAAGCCGTTCCCTTAAAGACCATAACTACTACAGAGGTGGCTGAAGCCCTTTTGTCCATCTTCTCCAGAGTGGGCATCCCTAGAGAAATTTTGTCTGACCGTGGGACACAATTCACATCTGACTTAATGCAACATCTATACCAACTTCTGGGAGTGAAGCCTCTCTTCACCACACCCTATCATCCCAGCTGTAATGGGAGGATTGAGCGCCAGCATTCGATTCTCAAGTCCATTTTAAGGAAACTTTGCTCCCTTAAACCTAAGGAGTGGCATCGTTACCTACCCTGTGCTTTGTTTGCCATGAGGGAGGTTCCCAGTGACTCTTTGGGGTTTTCACCTTTTGAACTTCTCTATGGTAGACAGGCCAGAGGCCCATTGTCCATCCTTCATGACTTATGGACTAATGAGGAGGTGAGTGCTGAGGTTCAGTCTTCTTACCAGTTTCTCCTTGACCTTAGATCCAAACTTGAGGAGACCTCTGACATAGTTTCGAAAAACCTAAGCTTGTCAATGGACCAGTACAAAACCTATTTTGATTCCAAAAGTCAGAGGAGAAGTTTTAAAGTAGGGGATGAAGTTCTGGTACTTTTGCCTATCAAGTCAAATAAATTATTAGTAGCATGGAAAGGTCCATATAAAGTATTAAAAATTTGTGGGAAAGTTGACTACCTCATAGAAGTCAAGGGGAAACCTAAGCTTTATCATATCAACATCCTTAAGAAATATTACCGAAGAAATTCGGTCAACTGCCTTAATAACTTTGACTTAGTTTTTCCACACGAACTTGATAAGACAACTGAAGAATGTAAGGTGTGTGTAATTGACACCTCTAACTTAGACTATGATGAAGAACTACATGACTTGGTGACTCTTGACCACTCGGGTGCAACCAACATTAATATTAATGAATCTTTGGATGACCATAAGAGACATGAACTACTTCAATGTGTGAGTAACTTTTCAGACGTCTTTACTGATATTCCAGGTGTTACCTCCACGGTAGTTCATAAGATTGACTTAGTGACGGACAATCCTATCAAACGAAAATTATACCCAGTTCCAGTTCACCTTAGGGATGCATTTGACCGAGAGGTAGACAAATTATTAAAACTAAAGATCATTGAACCTTCAGTATCTGCATATTGCTCACCAGTAGTCATGGTTAAGGAGAAGGATAATTCATATAGACTTGCTATTGACTTTAGAGGCCTTAATGGTATAACTCAATGGGATGCTGAGCCTATGCCCTTAATAGATAGTGATCTACACAAATTTTATGACGCTTCCTTCTTTTCAGAGATTGATATTGCGCAGGCATATCATCAAGTAATATTAGATCCTTCTTCTAAGCAGTACACCGCTTTTCCAAACCTTCGGTTTGGTAACTGCCTGTGCTATCTACGTGAGACTGATGAGAAAGGTCTTGGGTAATATGCCAAATGTTTCAGCTTATTTTGATAACATTTATGTAATGACATCCACGTGGGGCGAGCATATCCAAACATTAACATCAGTTTTACGTACGTTACGCTGACATGGCCTCACTGCCAAGCCGAAGAAATGCTTCCTTGGGTATAACAAGATTAGATATCTTGGACTGATACTTTCTAATAACTCTCTGCAGCCTCTCCCCAGTAAGATCAAAGCTTTATTAGAATTTAATTTCCCCAAAACCAAGAAGCTCATGTGTAGCTTTCTTGGTTCTGTAAATTTTTATGCACGGTTTATCCCAAACCTTACTGATCTTACAGGCATCTTATCCGACTTCCTTAAAAAGTCTGTGAAGGAACCTGTTGAACTTTCCAACGTAGCTCGGGAAAAGTTTAATGAGATTAAAAGTATCTTTTCGAAAGACCCTATACTTAAGATTCCAGATATTAATAAAACATTTTGCTTAAGAACTGATGCCTCCAATACTGGCTTAGGTGTGGTGTTACTACAATACCATGATGGTACTCCCTTCCCTGTATGCTTCCTAAGCCGGAAACTCCTTCCTGCAGAAACGAGATACTCCACAATAGAAAAGGAATGTTTAGCCCTTGTGTGGGGTATCTCCAAACTTAAATTTTATTTGCTAGGAAAAGAATTCATTTTGGAAACGGACCACAAACCATTGATATACCTAGAAACTTTTAAGGGAACCAACAGTCGCCTCTTGAGGTGGACATTGGCACTCCAGGCTTTTAAGTTCTATATTGTGTATATCAATGGTTCATCCAATTATTTCTCTGACTGGTTAAGTCGTGACAGTCAGTAGAAGATTTGTTGCCTTACGCGACTTCCTCATGTTAGAACTTTTTCCTCGCCTATTCTTTTTATACTTCTTGACTGTAAGTCTTGGTATGGGGGAGTGTGAGGGAAAAGTTCAATAGATAGGAGTAGCGATATAGTAACAATAGCTTCATTGCCGGCTACTTGTTAAGGTAGGGTAAGTCCAGCTCCCACTATCCCCCCCCCTTTTTCCCCCCTCCCCGAAAGTGATAGTTTGCTTGCCGGCTACTTGTTAAGGTAAGGCAAGTCTAGCTCCCACTATTTCCGCCTTTTTTTTCCCCCCACCCCGAAAGTGATAGTTTGATTGCCGGCTGCTTGTTAAGGTAGTGTCAGTTTAGCTCCCGCTATCCCTTCCCCTCCTTCTTCCCCCCCCGAAAGGTGACGTGTGGGGCTCTGGTCCAAACAGTAATCACTAGACTCACAGCTCCCAGCACTACTGTAAGTACATGCCTTCCTTGTATTCTAGTGGATTTATTGGTTGAAAGCTTCACTTTTGACCAATAATAAACTTAGTCCTTTCAGTCTTGCTCTAACTTGACTGTTGTAATAATCACCACATCTTTTAGGTATTGTACTTATCATGGAGAGTGATTTCTTAAGCAGTGGGTAACCTGTCTATCTTTCCAGCTTGGATGACAGAGAGGGTCACCTGCCAATCAACGAGTAGAATTGAAGGAGACGGACTAACGTTCTGAGATGTCCCAAATTTTGATCGACTTACCTGTTTGTGTATGCAAGTAGCAGGATATAACCCCTCACCATTGCAGTGGAGAAAACCTGCTTTCCTGTCATCTGGAAGGATTATTGAGAGCTAGAAAATCTCTGAAGAACGAGCCGGTGGGTTGTCATCAACACCTGCGACCCCCCTCCCCCATCATCAGCAACGGCTACGATTTCAACAACACGCAGTGTCACCAACACCAGACATCCACGTTTTATGTACATTTATATTAGTGTTGAATTTAGTTATCATTTATATTTTTCATTTTTCATTTTCTTTAATGTAGGATTAATACTTCATATTTAAGTGTTTTATATTTTATATTTTCTAAATAATAAAGTTTGTTAGTTTTTATTCTTTTCCTATACATTAATTTTCCTGAGGAGGAGCCAGCCTTAGTAATACTGACTGAAGTTGTTACAGGGCTGAGTAAGAGGGCTGGATGAGAGGAGTGGTATTAGGGGGCAAGAACTTCACTGTGATGAAACTAAACTCCTCCACCATTTGGTCATCCAAGTCTGGAGGACAAGCAGGAGCATTGTCCATTACCAGGAGGCACTTGAGTGACAATTTATTTTCCAGGAGGCATTTTTTCACACTCGGGCCAAACACATCACGGATCCACTCAATGAAAATTTGCCTAGTGACCCATGCCTTATGATTAGCTTTCCACATCACACACAATTTACTCTTGATGACATTGTTTTTCTTGAACACTCTGGGATTTTCAGAGTGATACACCAGTAAAGGCTTCACTTTGCAATCCCCACTAGCGTTAACACAGAACAAAAGAGTTAGCCTGTCTTTCATAGGCTTGTGTCTTGCCAGTGCCTTTTCCTCCACCATGATATAGGTCCTCTTTGGCATTTTCTTCCAAAAGAGGCCTGTTTCATCACAAGTGAACACTTGTTGGGGTCAGAGTTCTTCAGTCTGTATGTACCCTTTGAACACCTGCACAAATTTTTCAGCCACACATTTGTCAGAACTTGCAGCCTCCCCATGCCTTACAACACTCCTCCCCATGCCTTACAACACTGTGTATGCCACTACACTTCTTAAATCTCTCAAACCAGCCTTTGCTGGCCTTAAATTCACTAACATCAGCACTCATTGCAGGCATTTTCTTTACGAGATTGGTATGCAACTGCCTTGCCTTTTCACAAATTATTGACTGCATAACACTATCTCCTGCTAGATGTTTTTCGTTGATCCACACTACCAACAAATTCTCAACGTCTTCGAGTATATGTGATCTCTTTTTGGTGTGCCTATCTACCCTTTTCACGACAACAGCTTCCTTGATTTCCTTTTTCTTAGACATGATGGAAGTGATCGTTGAATGGGGTTCTCCGTACATCCTGCTGAGCTCGGCCACGCGCACTCCACTTTCATATTTTGCCATTTCTTTCTTTAATTGTATTGTGTTTCTCACCTTCTTTGCTAAAGGGCTGGCAGTAGCTTTTTTGGGGGCCCATGATGGCTTATTTAGCAGTTTCAAGCACCAAAAACAATGGATTATTACGAAATGTATCATATGAACACCTGGAGTGGTCACTCACGCAGAAACAATGACACACTGACACTCTGAATGTTGTGTGGGAGCCTTTGTGTATGCCTGGCTGCTGCCGGCCATACAGACGCGATCCATACGATGGACAAATTGCAAGGCAAATCATTAGCCACAAGGCTTTGACAAAAAAAGTTGCTGAAAGTCGAAATTCATGAAGCACGAGGCTCACAAAACTCAGGAGTCCACTGTATTATTATTATTATCATTATTATTATTATTATTATTATTATTATTATTATTATTATTATTATTATTACCCCTTAAACGGTCCAAACGTATATATACGTTCTTATGCATAGCACCCCAAACGTATATATACGTTTTATTTTTCCTGCCTTCAAATTTGGCACGATTGGCCTGAGATGCCTTGCCAGCATAGAATGGGTCCTAACACTCAGTGTGTGTGGTATTAAAAAAATCTGGGACCACTTAGTACCTTGTGGGAGCGCCAGTTAAACTGAGCACCAGCTAGAGCAAACAGTGTGCCAAACACCAAGGATTCACTGATGTAATGTCATATTAACACTCCTCTTTTAAGAGGAAAGTGATGTTAACCCCAAGTTTAGGGTCTGTCTATCTCTGTCTATATCTCTGTCTTCCTCTATCTGTCTGTCTGTCTCTATCTCTGTCTACCTCTGTCCCTGTCTACCTCTGTCTCTGTCTCTATCTGTTTTTATCTGTCTCTGTATCTCTTTCAATCTGTCTCTCTTTCTATCTGTCTATCTCTGTCTCACAGGTACACATAAATACAAGTACACATAGTGTAAATTACCTAGGGTAACCCAAAAAATCTAGACAAAGTGCTATACTCTGCTTGAAGATGTGAGTAAACGTGATGACGAAACAGTCTTGTGGCTCTCTCTGAGACAGAGCTAGACAGATAGACAGGGAGCTTGACAGACAAATAGACAGACAGACATGTTTGTGTACCAGCGAAAACAGAGGGCAATGCTCATCAAATATCATCTCTAATCTTTTCTTATCAGCTGCACCCTCCCCCACCCTCGTGTATGCTCATCAAACGTCAGCTCTTATCAGTTGTTATCTCATCATGTCACTGTCAGGGGTGGACTTTGTTTTTCATGCTTCAAGGGAACTTATTATTACCTATTATTATCATTACGTATTATTCTTTTCCTCCTCCTTCTCCTCCCCCTCCTCCATCTCCTCCTCCTTCTCCTCTTCCTCCACCTCCTCCCCCTCCTCTTCGTCTTTCTCCTCCTCTTCCTTCTCCTTCTCCTCATTGTTATTACAGTGGACCCTCGACCAGCAATATTAATCCATTCCTGAGAGCTCATCGTTAATCGAAATTATCGTTAGTCGAGTTAATTTTCCCCATAAGAAACAATGGAAATCAAATTAATCCGTGCAAGACACCCAAAAGTATTGAAAAAAAAAATTTTACCACATGAAATATTAATTTTAATACACACAAACTGAAGAAGACATGCACAGTTACATGACACTTACCTTTATTGAAGATCTGGTGATGACTGATGGGATGGGAGGAGGGGAGAGTGTTGATGGTGTTAGTGTTTAGAAGGGGAATCCCCTTCCATTAGGACTTGAGGTGGCAAGTCCTTTTTCAGGGTTACTTCCCTTCTTCTTTTAATGCCACTAGGACCAGCTTGAGAGTCACTGGACCTCTGTCGCACAACATATCTGTCCAAAGAGACCTGTACCTCCCGTTCCTTCATGACATTCCTAAAGTGCTTCACAATATTGTCAGTGTCACAATTAACCCTTTGAGGATCGACAGGCCCTCTCCGAAACTCGTTCTCAGGGTCGGCCAAATTTAAAAAAAAAAAAAATTATTTTCTCTTATGAAAAGATAGAGAATCTTTTCCCGATCATAAAGACACCAAAAGTTTGAAATTTGATAGAAAACTTACGGAATTATGCTCTCGCAAAGTTAGCGGTCTTGGTGATGTTTACACATCGGCGATTTTGCCCACTTTGAGCCCCATTTTCGGCCAATTTCACTGTACTAGTCGACAAAAAACATGAATATTTCGCTAGAACTCCATTTTTTCTATCGAATGGGTGCAAGAAACCACTCATTTATGAAATTCAACTATCCAGTACAGTGGTCAGAATTTAGCAATTTTGCCAATTTCACACAAATTTCAAAAGATGCCAATTTCCGAATAGGGTCCAGAATAAACAAGAAAGACATTCCTGGCACTAAAATGACATTTCCTCTGGTCATTAGTCACGTCTCAAGGCCCCTCTTATATTCTTTTGCTTTCCACTTTGAATTTTTATTCTCACAAAAAATAGAAGATTTACTGTTATGCAGACTACTGCATTAGTGTAAAAAATGGTATAAATATTATTGGTGCACTTGTGAAAGAATATTAGACTCACCAGTTGACGTGTATTGCACGCTTGGCACGATTTGTTTACTTTTGAAGTTTGGTAAAAATCGAACATTTCAGCTACTTTGAGCTCAATTTCAAGGCACCTTTCTTTGTAAAACCAGTCAAAATCATCTCAATTTCTGTAATATGTCTTCCATTCTATAAAATGAGACCAAGAAAACTAGAATACAACAATAAATACCATACGAAAATACAGTGCAAAGTCGCTGATTTATTAAAAAAAAATGGTCAAAGTTTTTTTTTTCTCATTATGCACTGTGTGCTGCAGGATTTTTTTTAGACTGTGCACACTGACCACATAGACCCATTCTTTCATATGAAGGCCTACCAGCTTTCTCCCACTAGATTTGAGGCCGCTAGAATTTATGAGTACTAGTACGTCAAAAACCCCTACGCATAAGACGTACTAGTACGACGAAAACCCTCAAAGGGTTAAACACTTGTTCAGGTTTCAATTCTTCACTGTCTATGTACTCCTTGAATTCCTGCACATATTTTTCAGCTGCTTTTTGGTCCAAACTGGCAGCCTCACCATGCCTTATCACACTATGTATGCCACCACGATTCTTAAATCTCTCAAACCAACCTTTGCTGGCCTTAAATTCACTCACATCACCACTAGTTGCTGGCATTTTTCTAATTAATAAATCATGCAACTTCCTAGCCTTTTCACATATGATCACTTGAGAGATGCTATCTGTTTTTCGTTTATCCACACCAATGACAGTCTCTCAACATCTTCTATCACTTGCGATCTCAGTTTCTAAAACATAGTTGCACCTTTGGCAAGAACAGCTTCCTTGATTGCCGTTTTCTTGGCCACAATAGTAGCGATGGTTGATTGGGGTTTTGTGTACAACCTGGCCAGCTCGGAGACACGCACTCCACTTTCATACTTAGCAATGATCTCTTTCTTCATATCCATAGAAATTCTCACCCTTTCTGCTGTAGGGTTGGCACTAGAAGCTTTCTTGGGGCCCATGGTGACTTATTTTGCAAGTGCAATCACTAAAAAGGCTGTGATAATATGAAATGTTCCGATTGTATGCTTGGAAGCGACCGCAGTGGCTGGCTGGCTTGTAAACACTGACCAGAAGTGGACGCGTCTCAGACGGAACGAATAGTGTTGGTCGAGTTTTTTAGTGCTAGTCGAGGCAAAATTTTTGCGTTAAAATGTATTGCTGGTCGGATTTATCGTTAATCGATGCCATCGTTGGTCGAGGGTCCACTGTATATACTTCCGCATATCCAGAACATTGCTGGGACATATAAATACTTTGTACAGTGGACCCCCGGCATACGATATTAATCCGTTCCTGAGAGCCACTAAGTGGCACCAGTCACTGGATGAATCCAAAGTCAGCTGTGCGGTAGCACTGGCCATCGCTGGCACTTTCGACCAGGTGTGGCACCAGGACCTCTTAGCAAAACTTCAAGCACAGGGAATTGCAGGCTCTACGCTATGTCTCCTCAGTGATTACCTTCATGGTAGATCTCTAAGTGTAGTTCTCAATGGAACGGAATCAGCAAGACATCCTATTGGGGCAAGTGTTCCACAAGGAAGCGTGCTGGGACCATTGTTATGGAATGTCTACTTCAACGACCTTCTTCATCTCATCCCAGAATCACATGCATATGCAGACGACTGCACACTGACATTCACTTATCCAAGAGAAGAAATGCCAGCTGCTCTAAGCTACACCAATCACCAGCTGAGAGCTATATCAGCTTGGGGAAACAGATGGCAAGTAACATTTGCACCTGAGAAAACGCAAATGATGATCGTCTCTAGGCACCATGATGGTAATGCTCGTGCAGTAGTAAGGATGAATGGGAGGGTGTTGGCACCTGGAGAAGAAGTTGATATCCTTGGGGTGAAATTTGACTCCAAACTAACCATGAAGAACCATGTTGTATATCTTGCAAACAAGGCAGCCAGGAAGCTTACAGCACTTCGCCGTATCTCGCATCTACTTGACAGTAGGGGTTGCAAGATTCTGTACGAGGCACAAGTACGCTCGCACCTTGAGTATGCTCCACTTTCTTGGTTTGCCTGCCCCCCCTCTCATCTGCGACTGCTTGACAGAGTAGAGAACAGAGCAAGACGTCTCATCTCTCGCCTGGACCCATCCTGGATAGATCTGTCATTTCAACAGAGCCTTCAACATAGGAGGAATGTGGGTGGCCTTACTGTTATGTACAAGGCCAATATTGTCAAAGTACCACACTTGGATCCACTTTGAGGACAGCGTGAAACAAGCTTTTATGCCACAAGACGGGCAGAAAGCAGCAACTTCACTCTGGCTGTACCCTTCTCCAGAACTTCACTCCATCTGAGATCCTATATACCCAGGATGACTCGAGTATGGAACACATTCGTACAGCATAATGATGTCAACGAGATAAAGTCAGTTGATCAAATGAAAATGCTGGCCCACAGATGGCTCCAACTTCATCCTGTTCCCTACTTGTATGTCTCATAACAATAAAAATGCTTTCAAATGAGCTGATGTAGGTAACAGCTCTTAGCTTGCCAATAAAGTTAGGAATCCTTAACCTGTAAATAGCTTGTCAATAAAGCTAGGGATCCTTAACCTTGTCAAACCCTGTGTAAAAAAAAAAAAAAATAATGGAAATCAAATTAATCCGTGCAAGACACCCAAAAGTATGAAAAAAAAAAGTTTTGCCGCATGAAATATTAAGTTTAATGCACATAAACTGAAGAAGACATGCACAGTAAGTAGTACTCTACTAACAATAGAATACATGACACCTACCTTTAATGAAGATCTGGTGATGATTGATGGGATGGGAGGAGGAGAGTGTGTCAAACCTATTGTTTAGAAGGGAAATCCCCTTAAATTAGGACTTGAGGTATCAAGTCCTTTTCCGGGGTTACTTCCCTTCTTCTTTCAATGCCACTAGGACCAGCTTGAGAGTCAGTGGACTTCTGTCACACAATATATCTGTCCATAGAGGCCTGTACCTCTCGTTCCTTTATGATTTGTCTAAAGTGGTTCACAACATTGTCATTGTAATAGTCACCAGCACGTCTGGCAATAGCTGTGTGAGGGTGATTTTCATCCATAAAGGTTTGTACTTCAAGCCACTTTGCACACATTTCCTTAATCTCTTTTTTTCAATTCCATACTAATTCTCACCCTTTTTACCACAGGGTTGGTACTAGAAGCTTTCTTGGGGTCCATGGTGACTTATTTTGTAGTTACAAGCACTAAAAACACTGGGATAATGTGAAATGTACCGAATGTATGCACAGATGCGACTGCATTGGCTGGCTTGTGAACACTGGCGCTGAGGCCAGACGTGGGACGCGTCTCGGACGAATCACGTGAGGCGAGTTTTTTAACGTGATGCGAGGCAAAATTTTTGCATTGAAATGTATCGTATGCCGGATTTAATGTATGCCGATGCCATCGTATGCCAGGGGTCCACTGTATATATTCCAAGGCAATAGTAAATGGCTAAGGCAGGTGTAAATGTCCACCTATCAGTGTGTTTGCGACAATTTGAGTACAATTTCAGTACCTAATACAGTGGAACCTCTACTTGCGAGTTTAATCCGTTCCATGACCTTGCTCGCAACTGGATTTGCTCATTTGCAGAGTCAATTTTCCTCATTTAAATTAAATGAAATGCAATTAATCCATTCCAGTGGAATTCTGTACTTCAATAATTTCACTAATATCAACTCTACGGCTTATTTATCTATCTCACTTCATCTAATATGACATAATAAACAATATAAATAACATACAAACCTGATAAATACATGTACTGTACTCTAAACTGAATAAAATATATCATTCATGTGGTGGTATAGGCGGTGTCGGCGGTGGACGAGTTTGTCTGGATACTGGGCAAAATACTTCATGAATAATTTCACTAATATTATCTATATGGCTTATTTATATATCACAGTTCATCTAACATGACATAACAAACAATATGAATAACATAGAAACTTGATATATACTCTAGAATGAATAAAAACGAAATTCATGTAGTGGTATGGGCGGTGTCAGCGGTGGACGAGAGTTCGTCTGGAGACCAGGCAAAATACATACGTACTTCATGAATAATTTCACTAATATCATCTATACGGCTTATTTATATATCACAGTTCATCTAATATGACACAACAAACAATAAAAATAACATAGAAACATGATGTATACTCTAGAATGAATAAAATACATGTATGTCATTATGTAACAGGTGGAGGCGGCCAGAACAGCTCCCTCTTTGTTTTGGTAAACAATGCCATCTAGTGATGGCCTTTTGAAGCTGTCTATTATAATTGTTATGTGTCGTACATTATTACAGTGGACCCCCGCATAGCGACTTTAATCCGAGCAAGAGGGCTGATTGTTATGCGAAATGATCGGTATGCGAATGAATTTTCCCCATAAGAAATAATGGAAATCAAATTAATCCGTGCAAGACACCCAAAAGTATGAAAAAAAAAAATTTACCACATGAAATATACATTTTCCTACACACAAAGAGAAGGATACATGCACAATAGTAGAGTAGTACATGCACAATATATATTGTGCATGTACTACTCTACTAAATGAAGAATAAATGACACTTACCTTTATTGAAGATGCAGCAATGACTGATGAGACACTGTGTCCTGGGAGTGCCTTTTCCTCCTGAGTACTGTAGGTCCTGTTTGGCATTTTCTTCCAGAACAGGCCTTATCACACTGTGTATGCCACTACGATTCTTAAATCTCTCAAACCAACCTTTGCTGGCTTTAAATTCACCAATATGAGCACTAGTTCCAGGCATTTTTCCCTGTTCACCTGGGTGTTAGTCGACTGGTGTGGGTTGCATCCTGGGAGACAAGATTAAGGACCCCAATGGAAATAAGTTAGACAGTCTTCGATGACACTGACTTTTTTGGGTTATCCTGGGTGGCAAATCCTCTGGGGTTAATTGTTTCTTGGTATTCTCAATAAGCCACACCAACAACGGTGCTACAGCAGCAGCAGCAGCAGCAGCAGCAGCAGCAGCTGACAGTGCTACAGCAGCAGCAGACGGCACTACTGCAGCAGCAGACGGTACTACAGCAGCAGCAGCAGCTGACGGTGGTACAACAGCAGCAGCAGCTGACAGTGCTACAGCAGCAGCAGACGATGCTACAGCAGCAGCAGACGGTACTACAGCAGCAGCAGACGGTACTACAGCAGCAGCAGCAGCTGATGGTGGTACAACAGCAGCAGCAGCTGACAGTGCTACAGCAGCAGCAGACGATGCTACAGCAGCAGCAGACGGTACTACAGCAGCAGCAGCAGCTGATGGTGGTACAACAGCAGCAGCAGCTGACAGTGCTACAGCAGCAGCAGACGATGCTACAGCAGCAGCAGATGGTACTACAGCAGCAGCAGCAGCTGACGGTGGTACAGCAGCAGCAGCAGCTGACGGTGCTACAGCAGCAGCAGCAGCTGACAGTGCAGCAGCAGCAGCAGCAGCAGCAGCTGACGGTGGTACAGCAGCAGCAGCAGCTGTACCACCAATAGTAGCGATGGTTGATTGGGGTTTATTATACAACCTGGCCAGTTCGGAGACACGCACTCCACTTTCATACTTATCAATGATCTTTTTCTTCATCTCTATAGTAATTATCACCCTTATTGCTGTAGGGTTGGCACTAGAAGCTTTCTTGGGGCCCATGGTCACTTATTTTCTAGATAAAATCACCAAAAACACTGTAATAATATGAAATGTTCCGATTGTATGCTTGGATGTTACCGCGGAGGCTGGCTGGTAAACAATGCCACCGGCAGCACATGTGAGGCTGGCTAAGGGCGCACACTGGACGCGTCTCGGACGAAGAGCGGTGAGCGGGTTTTTGAGCGGTATGCGAGGCAAAATTTTTGCGATAAAAGCGAGCGGTATGCGGATTGAACGTTATGCGATGCGTACGGTATGCGGGGGTCCACTGTATTATATAGGTATTATTATTATACACATATTATTATTATTATTATTATTATTATTATTACAGGTCCTCCATCACAAATCCGGCATCATTGGGACCTGTAGTGTGCCGGATTACTGAGTCTGCCGAATTACAGAGTGGTTAAGTTAGAATACACTTAATAAAATTAACCAACTTGACTTACACAGTTCATTGAACATCGGCAAAAATCAAACATTTCCGCTACTTTGAGCTCAATTTCAAGGTACTTTTCATCATGAAAACAATCAAAATCATGTCTATTTCTGTAATACATCTTCCATTCTATCAAATGAGTCCAAAAAATGAGAATACAACCATAAAAACCATACGAAAATATACTGCAAAGAGGCGGATAATGGCTGAGAAGTGAACTCCCTTATTTATCGTCCGTCTTTTTTATTTTTGTTGTACGTTAAGACGCATCTTTCCATCATACATTGCCCAAGTTTCAATGAGATAGCCCAACAAACAACCGGCATCCCACAGACCTGGGCAGGTCTAGAGGGCAGCACCTTAGTGGTGCGAAATATGAACTAAGCTGGCAGACAGCATAGGCTGTCTATGCAGACAGTACAGGCTGTCTACACATTTCTCCTAGGTTGAGCTCTATTTCAAGGTACTATTCGTCGTAAAAGCAATTAAAATCATATCTATTTCTGTAATATATCTTCCATTCTATCAAGTGAGACCAAACAAATGAGAATACAGTGGAACCTCAAGAATCGAACGTATCACATATTGAACGTTTCGAAAATAAGACCATTTTTTCAGACAAACTGTGTCCCTATTATCGAACGCGCCCCTATTTTCGAACCGCCGGGTACGGGACCTGTCCGCTGGCCCACTCTGTCCGCGTCCCAGCGCAGGCGCCGTGAGCAGTCTAGCTTTGTTTATGTTTGAGTGAACACTAACCTGCGATCTCATTCACACATTTTACGATTATTTAATTGTGTTTAGTGCTTGTGGGGCTGTGAAATAAGTTGCCATGGGCCCAAAGAAAATTGCTAGCGGTACCCCTGTGGTAAAGAAAGTGAGAAACACCATAGATGTGAAGAAGGAAATACAGTGGACCCCTGGTTAACAATATTTTTTCATTCCAGAAGTATGTTCAGGTGCCAGTACTGACCGAATTTGTTCCCATAAGGAATATTGTGAAGTAGATTAGTCCATTTCAGACCCCCAAACATACATGTACAAATGCACTTACATAAATACACTTACATAATTGGTCACATTGGGAGGTGATCGTTAACCCTTTGACTGTCGAAGGGCCCAACCCTGAAGTTGCTCCTGGTGTCGCAAAATATTCGAAAAAAAAAAAAATTATTTTTTCTTATGAAAATGTTAAGATTATTTTTCTGATTGTTTTAGTACCAAAAAAAAATTTTTCCCATCAGTACTTACCGAGATATAGAGTCCTGAAGTTTGCTGAAATTGATCTGCTGGCGGCAACAGCGGCGACTGCCGCTCACCCGGTAAACTTTTATTTACTTGTATTCGATGGTTTCTTGTTTTTTTCACTATTTTATTTTTTCACATAACTTTTGTGGCCTGTGAGACCAAATTATTGTGCAATGTTCAAATATACACTCGTTGAATGTAACACAATTATAGCAAAAACACTCGTATCATTATAATGTTGCTAAAACTTGTTTACACAAACAAACAATGTAAACAAATGTTTATTACGATTGCTTTATAATATATATACATATGTACAATCACTGGACACTTTATTAGAAGTGCTGCAGCTTGTGGAATTCTTTGAAACATGGGTATAAGCACAATGGTGTCTTACACTCCTCACACATAAAACGAGTGTCTCTGCGTTTTTGTGGGCGTTTTGTGGTATGTCCACAGACAAAACACCTCTTCTGAGCATTTTTCTTGGCAGTAGTAGCAGGCAGTGGTATGGGGTAGTGATCACCAGGCCTCAGACGAGAGGACATGTGTTGATAATTTCGTGGGCGCTGGTCTATTGCAGGTGTTGTTTCTTGGTACTTGAATATTATTTGTCTGATGACTGACAAACAAAATTCACCATATTTGGGTTTGTTCTTGGTCTTCAACTTATACATATTATAAGCATTCAGCATGGAAATGTCAAGAAGATGGAAAAACAGTTTTATGTACCACTTATAACTCTTGCGAACACAGTCAGCAAACCCAATCTGCATGTCACATTTGTCCACTAAGTGCATATTGAGGTTGTAATCCATCACAGCTGCAGGTTTTACAATAGGTTCATTGGTCTCTCTATTCTGCTTGCCAGTCTCTACCATTTCGTGTCGGTGAACTGATGTCAGCAGTGTGACATCACGTTTGTCATGCCACCGAAATGCCATGATGTCATTGGCAGCAAACACCTGCACTTCACCTCTACGACTGCCAGCTTCGAACCTAGGCATATGTTTACGATTTCTACGCACTATGCCACACACATCTGTCATGTTCACTCGCAAGAAATCACTGAGTATAGGGCTTGTGTACCAGTTGTCAGTATATAAAATATGCCCCTTACCAAGATATGGCTCCATCATTGTTCTAACCACATCACCAGATACCCAGTAACTTCCTGGTATCTTCCATTGTTTTACCGCCAGTGTACACAATTATATCCAAAACCAGACCAGTTTTGCAATCACACAGAACAAATAACTTTATACCAAAGCGTTTCCTCTTGCTTGGTATATACTGCTTGAATGAGAGTCTTCCTTTGAACAAAATCAAAGACTCGTCAATAACAAGCTTCCTGAAGGGATAAAAATACATACAGCACTTTTGTTTCAGGTACATAAACACACGTCTGATCTTATATAACCTGTCGCTTCTGTCAGGCCTGGTTTTGTCTGAAAAGTGTAACATACGTAACAGTAACACAAATCTATTCACTGGTATAATGTCACTGAAAGCAGGGGTTGAAATCAGGCGGTCTGTCGCCCAGTATGTGCTGACACTATGCTTATACACATGTGGCATAAGCATTATTGTGGCAAAGAACAGATACATCTCTGCCACAGTTGTGTCCTTCCACTGGTGTAGGCGTGATCTTGGTGAAAGCATAGTGTTTGCCATGATGTACTCATAGTATGTATTGCTTTCCCTGACAATAATGTCCATCAGGGGTTCATCGAAGAACAACTGAAAGCATTCCAGTTCAGTGGGATTGTTCCCAAGTGTACATGATGGCCGTATTCCACTTTGTCCTCCATCAAAGTCATGGGGATTGGGAACAAACTCATCATCTTGATGCCAATCCCAGATGCGGTCAGCTGGTGCGTTCTGGATATTGTAATGTCGTTGTGGTTGTGCAGGTTGTGGTTGTGAGAGTGTGGGGTCGGCCGAAGCAGGTTGTAGTTGTGCAGAGTCAGCAGCGCGGGCACTAGCGTGGCCCGCTGCTGGTGTCACATGACTCATGGCACCGTCACTATCACCACCACCGCCTGCTGCCTCACACATCATTTATACCCATCGTAACAATATCGTCATCTTCACTATCAGGACGTGGTGTAGGGCCACGGGATGTGCTCCGAGATGTACTCCTTCCTCTTGGAAGAGCATATGGCACACTACCAGACCGCATGCGACGTCGTATATACTGCCGTTTCACTGGGGAATATTCACCCTCACTGTCACAACTAGAAGTGCTTTCAATAACCTTGAAATCACTATCACTATCACTTGCACTGCTCACATCTGAGTCTTGTACACGGGCAAATAGTTTCCTCTTTCGTCCTGGTACAGGTGAATATGAACGAGCCGGCCTAGCACCAGAGGTGGATGGTTGTGGGTCATCTGGGTTTTCATCACTAATTATGTTATCCTGGGTAATTTTCTCGGTCACACCCGCTTCAAAACCAGGGAATTCACTTTCACTGACACTATCATCACTGTTTGAGCTATCACTTGGGAACAAAAGACCTCCAATCCGCCGAGGAGTGAGGAACTTCTTACCGCGAGGCATGGTGAAAATGGACTACCAAGATGGCATTCCCACAATGCACCGCTGAGTCCCAGATTTTTTTCACAGGGTGCACACCGACCACTGAGACCCATTCTCTCTCGTGTAGGCCTACCAGCCCTCTCCCGCTTGATTTGAAGCCGCTAGAATTTATGCGTATAGATACGTCAAACACGGTATCTCCCATGACGTACATATATGACCGCGACAGTCAAAGGGTTAAGCGGGGGTCCACTGTAATACAGAAGTATGAGATTGGAGTGAGACTTGTTGAGCTTGCCAGAATGTACAGAGGACTGTGGACAGTTATTTTGTGAGACAGAAACAGACGACTGTGGACAGTTATTTTGTGAGACAGAAACAGACGACTGTGGACAGTTATTTTGTGAGACAGAAACAGACGACTGTGGAGTTATTTTGTGAGACAGACGATTGTGGACAGTTATTTTGTGAGACAGAAACAGATAACTATGGACAGTTATTTTGTGAGACAGAAACAGACGACTGTGGAGTTATTTTGTGAGACAGAAACAGACAACTGTGGAGTTATTTTGTGAAACAAACAGACAATTGTGGACAATTATTTTGTGAGACAGAAACAGACAACTGTGGAATTATTTTGTGAGACAAACAGACGATTGTGGACAGCTATTTTGTGAGACAGAAACAGACGACTGTGGATAGTTATTTTGTGAGACAGAAACAGAGGACTGTAGACAGTTATTTTGTGAGACTGGGGTCCAATGACTGTCAAGCTCGTCCTAGTGGCATTAAAATACAGAGAAGGGAAGCAACCCCAGAGAGGGTTTTGATACCGGAAGTCCTCATGGAGGGGGATTCTCCTTCCAAACAATAATCCCAACTCCCTCTCTCCTCCTCCCTATCTTCCAGATGCCATCACCAATCTTCAACAAAGGTAAGTAAAAATGTTGTTTTATATTACTATACATAAGTAAAGACTATAGCATTTGTTGTATGTATGTAAAACTGCAATTAATCTCTATAAAATGTATTTTTTTGTGAATATTTTTGGGTTTCTGGAACGGATTAATTGTATTTCCATTATTTCTTATGAGAAATATTGCTTCGAATTTCAGACTTTTCGAATTTAGAACTAGCTCCTGGAACGGATTAAGTTCGAAATTTGAGGTTCCACTGTACAACCATAAAAACCATTCGAAATTACTGCTAAGGAGTGGCTAATTGCTGAAAAGTGAACTCAATTATTTATGCTTAGATTTCTGTCATTTTTGGTGTATGTTAAGAAGCATCTTTACATCATACACTGCCCAAGTTTCAATAAGATAGTCAAACAAACAAATGAGATACAATTACCGAGATCAAGAGCAAGAGCCCCTCACCAGTGTCAAGGAACCTGCCTCGAGGTCTGCTCGCTTGTGGGAATTTTGCTCGTGTATGGAATAAAAAAATTGACCCATTGACTGCTCTTTTTTGGAAAAACTCGCACGTGGGCATGCTCGCAAGTAGAGGTTCCACTGTACTAGTGTCAGAACAAAGATTGGTTATAAAATGACAAGAACTACTACAAATTGTAATTATCAGAACATAAAAATTATATAAAATAATATGAAAAATAGAAAAAAGGTATATTGGCAACACTTCTGCAAGTGGCAGGACTCGATGTTGCTGTCACATAAGCATCCAGTGCCAACTTCTTGGCCTCATATCTCAGTAAGAACTGACCCTAAATTTTTTTTTTATTCTAAAATACTTAAAAAAAATGTGCTTTTTTTTTCTATAAAAAAAAAACACGATTTTTTTTTTCCAAAATATTTGGGGCGCTGCGCGAGTGAAGTACATGTATATATATATACGTTTGGACCGTTTAAGGGTTATTATTATTATACAGTGACTTACGAGTGCCCCGACTAACGAGTTTTCCGAGTTACGAACCGTCACTCAGTCGATTTTTTGCTTTGAGTTGCGAGCCAAAATCTGAGTTATAAGCGAGCTCCAGATATGCCACCACTCACAGGACAAACGAAATATCATAAACCTCAATAATAACCAATATGCAACATCCTTTCAATTTTGATACCACTAATAGTGTCATCCTGCCAGAATGCTCTATAATGTATGCCCTAAGTAAAGAGAAACAATTCTGGAACATGTGTAATACAGTGGACCCTCAGTTAACGCATTTAATCCATTCCAGAGAGCTAGCCTTTAGCCGAATTAATTTTCCCCATAAAAAATAATGGAAATCCAATTAATCCGTTCCAGACACCCAAAAGTACTAAACAAAATAATTTTTTTACATGAAATATGCATTTCCCAACATAGAAAACAATGATACATGAAGAATAAAATAATAATAACATAACACTTACCTTTATTGTGGACTTGTTGATGAGTGATGAGACGGGAGGAGGGCAGAGGATGAAGGTATTCTATTGTTTGGAAGAGGAATCCCTCCTTTCATAAAGACTTCAGGTAACAAGCCCTTTTCTGGCTTGTGTCCCGGGAGTGCCTTTTCCTCCTGAGTAATGTAGGTCCTGTTTGGCATTTTCTTCCTAAACAGACCTGTTTTGTCACAATTGAACACTTGTTGGGGTTTTAATTTTTCAGCCTCTATGTACCCCTTAAAGTCCTGCACATATTTTTCAGCTGCTTTTTTGTCAGAACTGGCAGCCTCACCATGCCTTATCAAACCATACCACCATCACAACCACTACCACCCTCTATCTCCACCACTACAACCCTCTACCACCATCGCTACCACCCTCTACCACCATCACAACCACTACCACCCTCTACCACCATTGCTATCACCCTCTACCACCATCACAACCACTACCACCCTCTACCTCCACCACTACCACCTTCTACCACAGTCACTTTTGTATTTTTCTACAAACTTTTTCTTAAATTATATGTGTTTCTCACATTCTTTACCACAGGGCTGGCAATAGAAGATTTAACTTGACTCACGACATGGAGTGACATTTGATGATCGTGCACTGCCTTGGCTTTATTTTCCACTGTTATACATAAACATGCCTGTGTTTCTATTTGTCTGTCAGTTTCTGTCTAGCTCTATATTTGTCTCTGCTTATCTGTTTTTCTGTCTGCCTGTGTTTCTCTCTTCCTCTCTTTACTTGTCTCTCTGCCTCAGAGAGAGAGCTTTCTTGGGGCCCATGGTGGCTTATTTAGCAGTTAAGCACCAAAAAAAATGGAATAATACAAAATATATTGCATGTACGCGCAGAATCGTCCTCAATGACTTTGTAAACAATGGTACACTGGCTGGTACATGGAGTGAATGGCCGGGCCCGCTCAAGGCGCCGTGCCGACATGTTTGGGATGAAAGCTCCTAACCGAGTTTTTAGGTGTTTTCCAGGCCAATTTTTTGACACTAAAGTGAGGTGTTATCCAATTTTGGCGTTATCCAATGCAGGCGTTAACTGAGGGTCCACCGTACATGTTTGGCAGGCCGGCTGGCTGGCTGATTTGCTTTGGCTGTCTCTATCTCCTTCTGTCTGTCTGCATACATCTCTGTCTCTGTCTATCTGTGTCTCTATCTCACAGGTACACAAATACACCTATACATAGTGTAAATTACCTAGGATAACCCAAAAAAATCCAGACAAAGTGCTATACTATGCTTGTAGATATAAGGCATAATAAGCATGACTGGCAAGTAATACACATTTTTACTTGTTCAGGAATCAGACGTGACCGACTCTGCAACGTGTGTAATACCTATTGGTTCATGAGCAGCTCTCTCTCTGAGACAGAGAGACAAATAGAGAGAGGAAGACAGAAGCACAGGCAGACAGAAAAACAGATAAGCAGAGACAGAGACAAACATAGAGCTAGACAGAGACTGACAGACAGATAGAAACAGATAGACAGGCATGTTTATGTATAACAGTGGAAAATAAAGCCAAGGCAGTGCACGATCATCAAATGTCACTCCATAAGTGTCACTCCACTGGCAGTGGAGTGACACTCATCTTACACCGTATTTCAAGGAGTTTCATGTATACTCCAACATTTCTAAAACATTGCTGGGACCTGGCAAAAAAAGGCAAAAATCATTTCTTATTTATAAACACATTTTTTCTTATTTAAAAACTGTAACAAAAAAAATTGGGGTGGTTTTTTGGGGGCTGGAATGAATTAATGGCATTTCAATTAATTTCAATGAGGAAAATTAATTTGATAGAGCAAATTGAGTTACGAGCTTGGTCACATAACAAATTAAACTCTTAAGTCAAGGTACCACTGTATTATTATTATTATTATTATTATTATTAACCCTTTCAGGGTTTAGAGGCCAAGAATTTTCAAAAAATAAATTTGTTATTTTTTCTTATGAAATGGTAGAGAATCTTTTTCTGAAGGTAATAAAACAAAAAGTACAAAATTTGATGGAAAATTGACGAAATTATGCTCTTGCATAATTTGATGAGTCAGCGATATTTATGCATTAGCGATTTTGCCAACTTTGACTCTCATTTTAGGCCAATTACATTATCCCAGTTGACCAAATTCTTAGCTATTTCACTAGTATTACTTCTATTCTATCGATTAAGCACAAGAATTCACCAAGTCAACTGTTTCAACTACAAAATAAAGTGATTGGAAATTGGTAATTTGGCCAATTTAATGCAAAGTTCAAAATACAGTGGAACCTCAAAAATAGAACTTAATCCGTTCCAGGAGCTAGTTCTAAATTCGAAAAGTATGAAATTCGAAGCAATATTTCCCATAAGAAATAATGGAAATACAATTAATCCGTTCCAGAAACCCAAAAATATTCACACAAAAAATACATTTTATAGAGATTAATTACAGTTTTATATACAACAAATACTATAGTTTTTAATTATGTATAGTAATACATATAAAATAACATTTTTACTTACCTTTATTGAAGATTGGTGATGGCATCTGGAAGAGGAGGAGAGAGGGAGTTGGGGTTAGTGTTTGGAAGGGGAATCCCCCTCCATGAGGACTTCAGGTATCAAAGTCCACTCTGGGGTTACTTCCCTTCTCTGTCTTTTAATGCCACTAGGACCAGCTTGAGAGTCACTGGACCCCTGTCTCACAAAATAAGCGTCCACAGTCCTCTGTTTCTGGTGCCTCTTTAACATTTCCCTAAAATGGGACATGGTTCTGTCACTGAACTTGTTGCAAAGATGGCTTGTTTCAGCTTGCTCAGGGTGGTACTTCTGCACAAACATTTGGACATCATTCCACTTGGCACAAATCTCCTTAATCTTTGAAGAAGGCACCTCATCCACTCCCTATATTAACACGTTTCGCAACATCAGCTTCCTCGATTTGTTCTTTCTTTGACAGGATAGAACCGATGGTCGACTTGTTTTTCCCATACATCCTGGCAAGCTCAACAAGTCTCACACCACTCTCATACTTCTGTATTATTTCCTTCTTCACATCTATGGTGTTTCTCACTTTCTTTATCACAGGGGTACCACTAGCAAGTTTCTTTGGGCCCATGGCAGCTTATTTCACAGTCCCACAAGCACTAAACACAACAAAATAATCATAAAATGCATGAATGAGAGCGCAGGTTAATGTTCACTCAAGCATAAACAAAGCTAGACTGCTCACGGCGCCTGCGCGGGGGTGCGGGGTGGCAGACAGAGCGGGTGGCAGACAGGTCCCGTACCCAGCGGTCCAAAAATAGGGGCATGTTCGATAATAGGGACACAGTTTGTCCGAAAAAATAGTACTATTTTCGAAACGTTCGATATGTGATACGTTCGATTTTTGAGGTTCCACTGTACTCCAATTTCAAAACAGGGTCCAGAATAAACAATGCAGGCATTCCTGGCACTAAACTAACATTTCCTCTGTTCATTAGTTACCTTTTCAGGCTTTACAAATGAATTCCATTTTGATTTTTTATTCACATAATGAATTTTTATTCAAACCAAAAAATAGAAGATTTACTGTTATGCAATATTGTAATAATTGTATAAATAATATTAGCACATTTGTGAACGTATATCAGACCCACCAGCCGGCGTGTATTAGACGTATGAGGTCATTTGTTTACTCTTGAACATCAGCAAAAATTTAACATTTCCTCTAATTTGAGTTCAGTTCCAAGCCATTTCCAGTAATAAAATCAATCAAAATCATCTCTAATTAAGTAACATGTCTTCCACTCTATCAAATGAGACCAAGAAATCGCAAATACAACTATAAAAAACAAACGAAAAAACACTGCAAAGTCACTGTTTTAATCGAAAATTATAGTCTCAGTTTTTTCTCTCATTATGCACTATGTGCTGCAGGATTTGTTTTATGTGATGCACACATACCACATAGATGTATTCTCTCATATTAAGGCCAAAATTTACCGCTCACAGCTTATCAGAGTGAGCTGAGCTCATGACGTTGATCTACAGTTTGGACCCACAACGTAAAGCCGTAGATCTAAGGCACAGACCTTCAAGGGGTTAATTTAGGAAACTGGAACAAAGATCCAATTCCCTAGATCAACAGCCCCTCACCAGCATCAAGGAACCTCCCTTGAGGGGTAAGCTCACATCCTGAATTTTGCCTCGTATCCAGAAACAAAAAATCGACTGAGAGATGGCTCGTATCCTGAAAAACTCGCATGCTGGGGCACTCGTAAGCCAAGGTACCACTGGATTAGATTTTTACCGATTTTCCTGACACTGAGTAAGGCTCCCCTACACTCCATAAGTTTTATGGGTTTCTAATAGGTCAGATTCAATTATTGGGATGTCGCAAACTATAACAAATCATTCCTGGTTATATTTTATCATCCAGGAAACAGAATAAATATTTCTTTGTGTGATTACGAATTTAAAATAGAAGGCAAGTGCAATACAGGAGAGGTCTGTGAACATGATTATTGCAGAGTAAATGTTTTAGTGCCAGGAATGTCTACAATGTTTATTCTGCACTCTTGTGAAATTGACATATGGTAGGGCACCGCTTTACGGCGTTCTGCTAATATGGACATTTCCAATTATGACCAAAACTCGCTATATGGCTCCCCCACCTGAGTTTCTAATATGGTCACTGCACCCACACCTGGTTTGTTTACATTCTCCATGAGCTCTGTGAGCACCGCATCTCTCCATTATGTCTGGAAACTTTTCAAAATTTCAAGTGTTTTAAAATTATTTCATGTTTTATATATACGTGTACTCTGATAATTATACCGATGAGTACCTGTAACTAAATGAACTTACACATTGTGTTGGTGTGCAGGTACACATTAAAATCACTAAGAGTGTCTTATTAGTCTTGAGGGCACCATATTAATAATAATAATACACAATAAAAATCACTGAGGTGCATTAAATGTTGTATATGTTAACCCTTTGGCTGTTTTGGTTGTATATATACGTCTTACGAGCCACCATTTTTGACGTATATATAGTGGACCCCCGGTTCGCGATATTAATCCGTTCCTGAGAGCTCATTGTAAACCAAAATTATTGGAAAGCAAATCAATTTTCCCCATTAGAAATAATGGAAATCAAATTAATCCGTGCAAGACACCCAAAAGTATGAAAAAAAACTTTTACCACATGAAATATTAAGTTTAATGCAATAGAATAATTACAATAACAACAATAACAATAGATTAATAACAACAGAATAATTGACACTTACCTTTAATGAAGATCTGGTGATGATTGATGGAATGGGAGGAGGGAGAGTGTGGATGGTGTTAGTGTTTAGAAGGGGAATCCCCTTCCATTAGGACTTGAACTGGCAGCCTCACCATGCCTTACCACACTGTGTATGCCACAACGATTCTTAAATCTTTCAAACCAACCTTTGCTGGCCTTAAATTCACTCACATCACCACTAGTTGCAGGCAGTTTCTTTACCAAATCATCATGCACTCCAACACATGCACTCCACTTTCGTACTTTGCAATTATCTCTTTCTTCATTTCAATAGTCATTAGCACCTTTTTTCTCGAAGGGTTGGCACTAGAAGCTTTCTTGGGGCCCATGGTTACTTATTTTGCAGAAGCAAGCACCAAAAACAGTGATAATATGGATAATATGGAATGTACCGAATGTATCCTTAGATGCGCGCACACTGGCTGGCTTGTAAACACTGGCACACACGGGGCAGTTACGTCCACGCGTGGACACGTCTTGTATGAATCGTATCGCATACCGGGTTTTGTAACGGGAACGGAGGCAAATTTTTTGCGATATAATGCATCGGTTACTGGATTTATCGGATACCGATAGCATCGAGAACTGGGGGTCCACTGTATATTCATAAATTCTAGAGGCTTCAAATGAAGCAGGAGAAAGCTGGTAGGCCCACATACAAGAGAATGGGTCTGCGTGGTCAGTGTGCACCATATAAAAAAATCCTACAGCATGCAGTGCACAATGAGAAAAAAAAAAACTCCAACCGCATTTTTTAATTAAAATACCGACTTTGTGGTCAATTTTTGTATAGTATTTATGGTTGTATTCTCGTTTTCTTGGTCTCATTTGACAGAATGGAAAACATAGTATAGAAATAGAGGTGATTTTGATTGGTTTTACTATGAAAAGAACCTTGAAATGGAGCTCAAAGTAGGGGAATGTTTGATTTTTGACGATGTTCAAAAGTAAACATGATGTCATTTTCCAATAAGTGTCCAAGTAGCCATTCTAATATGCAGTCATGAATGGGTTGACATTATTTATACAATTATTACAATATTGCAGTAGTGTGCATAACAGTAAATCTTCTATTTTTTGTTTGAATAAAAATTCAAAATAGAAAGCAAGAGTAATATCAGAGGGGCCTGGAGACGTGACTGATGAACAGAGACAATGTTATTTTAGAGCCAGGAATGTCTGCATTGTTCATTCTGGACCCTATTTTGAAATTGACATATTTTTTAATTTTTGTGAAATTGGCCAAATTGTAAATTTCTAACCATGTTATTGGGTAGTTGAAATCAGTAAATGGGCAGTTTCTCGTACTCAATCGATAGAAAAAATGGAGTTATAAAGAAATAGCTATGAGTTTGGGTGACTGGAACAACGGAATTAGCCAAAAATAGGGCTCTAAGTGGGCGAAATCGCCGATTCGTAAATATCGCCGAGGTCGCTAACTTCGCGAAAGCATAATTCCATCAGTTTTCCATCAAATTTTGTTCTTTTGGTGTCATTACAATTGGGAAAAGATTTTATCATTTCATAAGAAAAAATTATTTATTTTTCTTTAAATTTTGCGCCACTAGGACACACCTCAGGATTAGGAGTTGCGACAGTCAAGGGGTTAATACAGTGGAACCTCGGCTTGCGGGTTTAATCCATTCCATTACCTTGCTCAGATCCCGATTTGCTCGTTTGTCGAGTCAATTTTTCTCATTTAAATTAATTGAAATGGAATTAATCTGTTGCAGTGGAATTCCAGGCACGACAAAATACTTCAATATTTCACTAATATCAACTCAATGGCTTATTTATCTATCATAATTCATCTGATATGACATAATAAACAATATTATCATAGAAACATGATATGTACATTAGAATGTATATATCATTACATATGTGGCTAATGGTAGTGGCAGCAGCACAGCGGCCACTGTTGTTGTTGGGGGTGTATTGGGCCACCACAGCGGCCATTCCTGCTTCTGACTACAGTAGACCGTTATTTAGCACGGTAGTTACGTTCCTGAGAATGTCGTGTTAGGTAAAATCGTGCTAAATGAACTGAAGAACTTCTGGGAAAAATTGGGTTACATTCCTGGGAGCCCCCAGAAAATAAAAGTGAACATGTAATTGTAGTTCATTGTCGTGATATATTACTGCTTAAGATTACAAATGCAATAGAAATAATAGTATTTCTTACCTTAACCCTTTCAGGGTCCAAGGCCAAAATCTGAAGTCACGCACCAGTGTCCAAGAAATTTTGAAAAAAAAAAAAATTATTTTTTCTTACAGAATTAAAGAGCATATTTTTGTGAAGGTAATAAAACAAAAAAAAATTAGAATCTGATCAGTACTTACCGAGATACAGTGCCAAGAAGTTTGTAGAAAATGATGTGGTGGCGGCAACATCGACGAATTCCACATACGCGTATTATATTATTTTGTTGTTTTAGTTGTTTTTTCTTTTCTTTTCCAATTTTTTTCTATTCCTACTAACATTTGGGGCCTGAGAGACCAATACTGTATATAATTTATATATATAAACTCACTGTATTGAACACAATAACCGCACTAAAGTTATTATCATATTATTGTTTACCACTGTTGTTTATTACAATAAACATGCACAAATATTGTATAATACTAATGTTCTATCATATATTTACATATTTACAATCACTGGACATGGTTTTAGAACTGCTGGAGCTTGTGGAACTCCTTGAAACAAGGCACCATGCACAGAGGCACCTTACATTCCTCACACATAAACCGAGTGTCTTTGCGTCTTTGTTGCCGTCGTTTTGTTTGTGCACAGACAATGCATCTCTTCTGAGCAAATTTCTTTTGAGTTGAAGGAAGCTGTATTATGAAATGATCACCTTCTCTTCTCAAACGCTTGGGTATATTGTGATGAATTCGAGGACCATGTTGTATTGCAGGTGTTGTTACCTGGTACTTCATTATGAGTTGTCTGACAACAGACAAACAAAATTCACCATACGGTGGTCTGTTACCAGTCTTTATTTGGTACATATTATATGCATTCAGCATTGAAATGTCCATGAGATGGAAGAAAAGTTTCATGTACCACTTGTAACTCTTACGAACACAGTCAACAAAACCAATCTGCATGTCACACTTGTCAACCAAGCGCATGTTTTGTGTATAATCAATCACTGTCACTGGTTTTCGAATACGTTCATTAGTCACTCGATCAACTTTGCCACTGTCTTGCATTTCATTACGGTGAATGGTTGTCAACAATGTGACATCTCGTTTGTCATGCCACCGTAATGCCATGATGTCATTGGCAGTAAACACCTGCACGTCATCACCACGAACACCTGCGTTGAGCCTGGGCATATGTTTACGATTAGAACGCACTGTGCCACACACATCTGTCTTGTTCACTCGCATGAAATCACTGAGTAATGGGCTTGTGTACCAGTTATCGGTATATAATGTATGGCCCTTACCAAGATAAGGTGCCATCATGTTTCTCACTACGTCACCTGATATACCCAATAACATCTTGGTATCTTTCAATGTTTTACTACCCGTGTATACAACAATATCCAACACCAGGCCACTGTCACAATCACAGAGTACAAACAATTTTATACCAAAGCGGTTCCTCTTGCTCGGTATATACTGCTTGAATGACAGTCTACCTTTGAACAAAATCAAAGACTCGTCAATTACAAGATTCTTGAATGGATAAAAGTATATCCTGAACTTTTGTTTGAGATACATGAAAACATTTCTAATCTTGTATAACCTGTCACTTCTGTCAGGCCTGGTTTTGTCAGAGAAGTGCAACATACGTAACAGTAAGATAAACCTGTTCACTGGTATTATTTCACTGAAGGATGGGGTACAAATTAGCCGATCTGTGGACCAGTATGCTTTTATATTATGCTTATAGACGTGAGGCATAAGCATTATTGTTGCAAAAAGCAAATACATTTCTGCAACAGTCGTCTCTTTCCACCTGTGTAGTCTTGACTGTGGTGATAAGATCGTATTTGCCATGGTGTACTGAAAATACTTATTACTTTCCCTGACAATAGTTTCCATCAATGGCTGGTCAAAGAATAATTCAAAGAATTCCAGTTCATTGGCCGTGGTTCCAAGGGGACAGGTAGGTAGAATTCCACTTTGCGAGTCATCAAAATGGTGAGGGCTGGGAACAAAATTGGGATTTTGCTGCCAATCCCAGATACGGTTTGCTGGTGGATACTGGACATCATAGGCTGGTTGTACGGGTGGTTGTGGCGGGCTGGTGGGTGACGCTCCGCTTTGTCCTTGAACTGACGAGTCAGCAGCGTGGGTTCCCGCGTGGCACAGCGAGTCACGCATGGCGGTGCCACTACCACCACCAGCCCCACTAACACCATCCACTGATGTCTGTGGCCCATCCATGCCAAGTGTAGCCACATCATCCTCACTATCACTACCTAAAACGAGTGTAGGGCCACGGGATGTACTCCGGGATGTACTACGGGATGTACTCCGTCCCCTGGGCATAGCATAGGGTACACTACCCGAGCGCATGCGGCGGCGCACATACCGACGCTTCACTGGTGAATATGTTTCCTCACTATCACTACTCGAATGATCGTCGAGCGCAATAAAATCACAATCCACATCAGAATCATCGTCATTACTGAAGTCAGAGGCCAGGCCACGGGAAAATATTAGTTTTCTCTTACGTTTAGGAACAACCGACCGTGAGTCACGAGTGCCCACACCAGAGGTAGAAGGTCGAGGATCGTCGGGGTTTTCTGCACTATTATCGATATCCTGGTCATTATTTTCGGTCACTAACTCATCAAAGCCGTAGAATTCGTCTTCATTTCCACTTCCATCAGTGTCAGAACTATCAGACAGGAAGAGGAGAGTCCCAATTTTCCGGGGAGTGAGAGCTGACTTGCGACGAGACATGGTGAACAAGGGTGACTGAGCCGGCGTTCCCGCAATGCTATGCAGGCGCCTAGATTTTTTGTTTATGGCGCACACCCACCGCGCAGACCCATTCTCTCATATGTAGGCCTATGAGCGCTTTCGCGCTAAATTTGACGGCGCTAGAATTTTGGCGTAGATCTACGGTTTGGACACTCACCGACCAGCCGTAGATCTACGGGACGGACCCTGAAAGGGTTAAATTGTGGGTAATGGTGTGTGTGAATGATTGTGGAGAGAGTGGATATGGATGGTGTGGCCCTACTGGGCTGAGGTGGATGGTTGTCGACAGAAGTGGATTGTAGAGGTTCTGGTACTGAAGTCGATGGTTATATTGGAGTGTGCATAAATTCTGTAATGGTTCTCTGGGCTGTTTTACCCTGCAATACATTATACAGCTGATGGTAAGGCATCATCAGCTGGTCTAGACCCCGTTTCAAAGCACTGCTTCTAGATTTGTCAGGGTCCTCTTCAGTGAAAAAGTCTGCAACTTTACCAATAATATGGAACTGCTCATGTAACTGCTGCAATGTTAACTGTTTTTCTTCAGGTTCTTCTTCATCTTCTTCTTCTGTTATGTCCCTCCCTTGTATCTGTGCATCGAGCTCTGCCAACATTTCCTCTGGACTCCTGTCTTCATCATCATCATCTTCATTCATATCTTCAAAACCATCACCTGGTAATCTTGTCAGCTGAACAATTTCCTGAACCCGACTCTCAAGCAAGGGGAAACCAGTGAAAGAATTAACCACAGAAGGCCATAACTTTCCCCAGACAGCATTTAATGTTGACTGGGGCACTTCATTCCATACACTTTTAGCATAGCTGATAGCATCTGCAATGTTAAATTTATTCCAGAAGCTTGGTACTGCCAAGTTGGAATCAGAGTCCATTGATGCAACTAATTTTTTCATAGCTTTTTTTGTGTAGTTACACTTGAATTATTTAATAACTCCCCAATCCAGTGGTTGTATTGAAGATGTTGTATTTGGAGGTAAAAATACAACTTTTACATGTGAGGTCACATCCAGCAAAGCTTGTGGATGAGTATGGGAATTATCAAGAATGAAGAGAGCCTTGAATGCAAGGTTCTTGCTGTGCAGGTAAAACTTGACTTCATGAATAAAGTGATGCTTAAACCAGTCAATAAATATTTCCTCTGTCATCCATGCTGACTGGTTTGACCTCCAAATTAGTGGTAAGGTGTTTTTATCTACACCTTTCAAGGCACGAGGATTCTTAGAGCGGTAAATAACCATGGACTTAATCTTGAAATCACCTGATGCATTACTGCAAAGGAGCAAGCTGAAGTGATCCTTTGCTGTCTTGAAGCCAGGTGCACTCTTCTCTTGCTGACTGATATAAGTTCATGTTGACACTTGTCTCATCAGCATTAAACACTTGATGTGGCTCATAGCCATCCTCAGAAATAATTTTCTGCAATTCAGCAGGAAAAAAACTTGCTGCTGTATGATCAGCTGAAGCACTTTCACCAGAAAACTTAATAGTACATGTATATGTATTATGTAACTTATTATGCAACTTAAAGGTGTGGAATCAATCTGTGCTAAATATACACTCTTTTTCAGGCCTTCCTGCCTTATCACACACTGCTTTAAACAACTGTAAGGACTTTTCCCTAATTAAGAGGAAATTAAGTGGTACACCTTTCTTTGCCTTTTGCTCAATCCCCTCAAGCAACAAGTTCTCTGTTTTATTTACTTGTTGGGACCTACATGTCATTCTTTTCATGAGATGACATCTTGGGTTATTCATTTGCCTCGTTCTTTTTAACCCTTTTAGAGTTCAGAGGCCAAATTTCAGTTTGCACACACCAGGGTCCAAGAATTTTCACAAAATAATTTTGTTATTTTTTCTTATGAAATGGTAGAGAATCTTTTTCTAAAGGTAATAAAACAAAAACTATGAAATTTGATGTAAAATTGATGAAATTATGCTCTCGCGAATTTTGATGTGTCAGCGATATTTACGCATCGGCGATTTTGCCGACTTTGAGTCCCATTTTAGGCCAATTACATTATTCCAGTCAACCAAATTCTTAGCTATTTCACTAGTATTACGTACTTCTATTCTATCGACTGAGCACAAGAAATCGCCAAGCCAACTGTTTCAACTACAAAATAAAGTGATCAGAAATTGGAAATTTGGCCAATTTAATGCAAAGTTCAAAATATTCTAATTTCAAAATAGGTTCCAGAATAAACAATGCAGACATTCCTGGCACTAGACTAACATTTCCTCTGTTCATTAGTTACCTTTTCAGGCTTTATAAATGAATTCCATTTTGATTTTTTTATTACGTAACGAATTTTTATTCAAACCAAAAAGTACAAGATTTACTGCTATGCAATACTGTAATAACTGTATAAATAATATCACCACATTTGTGAACGTATATTAAACCCACATTTGTGAACATATATTAGACGTGTGAGATCATTTGTTTACTCTTGAACATCGGCAAAAATTGAACATTTCTGCTATTTTGAGCTCAGTTTCAACCCATTTCCATTACCAAAACCGATCAAAATCATCTCTATTTCTGTAATATATCTTCCATTCTATAAAATGAGACCAAGAAATTGCAAATACAACTATAAAAAACATACAAAACAACACTGAAAAGTCGATGTTTTGATCGAAAATTATGGTCTCAGTTTTTTTTTCTCATTATGTACTGTGTGCTGCAGGATATGTTTTATGTGGTGCACACATACCATATAGATGTATTCTCTCATACCTAGGCCCAAATTTACCACTCACAGCTTATCAGAGTGAGCTGAGCTCATGGAGTAGATTTACGGTTTGGACCCTCATCGTATAGCCGTAGATCTATGGCTATACGATGAAAGGGTTAATTGTATGAACCAACGCTTCATTAAGGCCATAGGGCCTCACTATATCCACCACACGTGATCCACTCTTAAGCTTGTCTAATATCTCAATTTTCTTCGCAATTCCTAGACTTGAATGCTTAAACCTTTTCTTGTCACTTTCAGCAACATTTGTAGTATGCTTACTGCGTGCCACGATTGCTTGGCAGATTTAACAAATGGCAATGAAAATAAGAAAATATGTATGTAAATAAACACAGGTAGGTTCGTCCTGCACGCATATGAACCAAACTGGAGGCTGGGAGCGTCGTGGGGGTGGGTGTGGGTGGTGGGGGGGTGGCAGTAGGCTTTCCCCATTGACTCAATGGTACAACCCACCACGGGCGACCGGGTGACTGCACGCTCAAAATTTTTTCCCCTCCCATGAATTGTGTTAAATTGATCATACGACATGTTACATAAAAATGTGTTGCAATTCTTCAATCGTGCTATACTCAAATCATGCCAAATAAACTCGTGCTAAATGACAGTCTAAATGATGGCAATAAAATCGGATATCGATGCGTCTTTGCATAAAAATATTGGCTCGGCCAACAATGAAAAACTCTGTTAGGGACATTCGTCCCAAACGCGTCCACCTGTCTGTCTGGTCTGAGCAGCTAAGTTGCCCTGCCTTCAGCTAGTGTGCCATTGTTTACAAGCCAGGGCAGACAGTTCCACACTTACACATATTAGATACATTTTGTATTATTCCATTGTTTTTAGTACTTGTAACTGCTAAATAAGCCACAATGGGCCCAAAGAAAGCTTCTTGTGCCAACCCTATGATAAAAAGGGTGAGAAATACTCTCGAAATACTATCATACCACAGTCAACTGCTGCTGCACCACCATCAGCTGCTACTGTACCACAGTCAGCTGCTGCCACACCACCGTCAGCTGCTACTGCTGACGGTGGTGTGGCATACCACTACTACCACCATAACCACTACTGCCATAACCACTACTACTACCATAACCACTACTACCATAACCACTGCTACCATAACCACTACTACTACTACCATAACCACTATTACCATAACCACTACTACCATAACCACTACTACCATAACCACTACTACCATAACCACTACTACCACCATAACCACTACTACTTCCATAACAATCAATACTACTACCATAACAATCACTACTACTACCATAACAATCACAGATAGGAGCCTCAGACTCACCATAACCACTACTACCATAACCACTACCATAACCACTACTACTTCCATAACAATCACTACTACCATAACAATCACTACTACTACCATAACAATCACAGATAGGAGCCATAACAATCACTACTACTACCATAACAATCACTACTACTACCATAAAAATCACTACTGCCATAACAATCACTACTACTACCATAACAATCACAGATAGGAGCCTCAGACTCACCATAACAATCACTACTACTACCATAACAATCACTACTACCATAACAATCACAACTACTACCATAACAACCACTACTACTACCATAACAACCACTACTACTACCATAAAAATCACTACTACCATAACCACTACTACTACCATAACAATCACAGATAGGAGCGTCAAACTCACCATAACAATCACTACTACTACCATAACAATCACTACTACCATAACAATCACTACTACTACCATAACAACCACTACTACTACCATAACCACTACTACCATAACCACTACTACTTCCATAACAATCACTACTACTACCATAACAATCACAGATAGGAGCCTCAGACTCACCATAACAATCACTACTACTACCATAGCAACCACTACTACTACCATAACAACCACTACTACTACCATAGCAACCACTACTACTACCATAACAACCACTACTACTACCATAACAATCACAGATAGGAGCCTCAAACTCACCATAACAACCACTACTACTACCATAACAATCACTACTACTACCATAACAATCACTACTACTACCATAACCACTACTACCATAACCACTTCTACCATAACCACTACTACTTCCATAACAATCACTACTACTACCATAACAATCACTACTACTACCATAACAATCACTACTACTACCATAACCACTACTACCATAACCACTTCTACCATAACCACTACTACTTCCATAACAATCACTACTACTACCATAGCAACCACTACTACCATAACAACCACTACTACTACCATAACAATCACAGATAGGAGCCTCAAACTCACCATAACAACCACTACTACTACCATAACAACCACTACTACTACCATAACAACCACAAATACGAGCCTCAGAACTCACCATAACAACCTCCAGCAACAACAACAATAATAACACTGAACAACAACAACAACAACAACTTCTCTTGTTTTCTCTTCGCGCCAAACACGTACGAACACACACACACACACACATGCAATATTTTTCTTCTTATATTTCAGCCATCCTACCTACAAGTTATTATTACACTACCAAAGTTATTACAATATGATTCTTAACAAAAGTGTATTTGTAACAACAGATGTATATTTCTTTAATTCTCTTGTGTGGTACAACTGTTATTGTTACATTATAGTCAGTTTCGGACGCTCCTAAAGCCAGAGATCGTAAGTATAAACATTCAAATTTAAATTAAAATGTCTAAATTTTATTTTGAAAGCATTATACACTATGTGCATATACAATGTGAAGGGCGCTTATAATTCACGACATCTTCGGTAACTTAGACTACCAATAAACCTACTTAATACTTATCTGATCTTAACTTTACATAGATGTGTCGTTCTTTTATTTATTTATTTATTTATAAATTTTAGCATACATACAGAGGTACAAAAAAATACAAATAAGAGCAGCATGCCAAAGCCACTTATACTATGCATAGCATTACGGGCTGGCTTAAAATTAACTTAAGATTAACTAAGCAATGATGAAATCAGTGATAAGACATTATTGTAAACAGATAACTATAAAATACAAATGAGTATTACAAAGACAGGTCATATGGTTGCATGCATTGCTGTTCATTCAGGTAGTGTATTTGTTGTAAGTATAGCACAGCTTAGTGACGTTACATAAACTCTACATGTGCTTCAGTGGCTGAGTGATACAAGGAAGGTATCCCTGTATTTTACAACCCCAGTCTCCTCTACCTCAATGCACGTGATTGGAATAGTGCAGAGTGTGGCATTAGTTAAAATAAGGTTAGCCACCGAGGATAACCCTGGGCAGGGAGGGTTAACCACCGAGGATAACCCAGGGTAGGGAGGGTTAACCACCGAGGATAACCCAGGGTAGGGAGGGTTAACCACCCAGGATAACCCAGGGTAGGGAGGGTTAACCACCGAGGATAACCTGGGGTAGGGAGGGTTAACCACCCAGGATAACCCAGGGTAGGGAGGGTTAACCACCGAGGATAACCCAGGGTAGGGAGGGTTAACCACCCAGGATAACCCAGGGTAGGGAGGGTTAGCCACCCAGGATAACCCAGGGTAGGGAGGGTTAGCCACCCAGGATGTTGAGAAATGGTTTACCAGCTAAGGTTAAAGATTAAATATAGGGTAAACTTAGCTTGGTAAGACAGCTCATCACCTGCACAGCCGCCCCTGCAGGCGAGGTCTTGAGAAGCTGTCGTATCCACTTCACAATGGGCTGTAAAGTAAATACATTAATAATGTATTACCCCTAGGGGGTGTTATATCAGCAAATTTCATTCACTGATGGCTGACGGCACTTATTTGTGTGGACTCAAAGGTCCACTTATCACCAGGGTTTTTGATAAGTCAGTAACTTGTAACTTATACTCAACTGCGCAGTCAATAGTAATACATCACGAGTTAGAACACTTACCTGGGTATATGTATCTGACCCGTAGTTACGCCCGGATATCCGTTGAGTTGATTGAAGAATAGTGTTCCTTGAAGAATGTCGCAGTACACTCTGTTGGATCACAACACTCGTTGTTACACTGTTCATCAATAATTGTTTACACCATAATGTCACTAAAGAAGCTGATCACACTTCTATGTAACTGTTTATTGAGATTCTTTTGTGCAAAACGCGTGGAAAATTGTTCTTTGTTGGTTATCCCGGCACGTCACTGTCTCTCTCACAGTAGAGTCAAAAGTAATGTGACCTCACAACGCCCCATGCCGTCACTGCCCCCAGCACATAAAGGAAAAGCTGACCTAGTACTTTTTGCTTCCTTGCCAAACTTCCTCCATGAAGCAAAGCAGAATGTTTGATTCTTGCTGTCTTAAGCATAGACGACAATGTACACTATCTTTACCATGGTAATAAAGTGGGAGCAGGATTTTCCTTAATTGTCCTGTTAAGGTAAGAGATGGACTGTCTTTTATTAAACTACACTTTGCAACACTGGACTCTTGCAAGGAGCAGCAATCGTTTGACCACGTCACATACTTTTACTGCATCTGTGATCAATTACTCACTGTAGCAGTAAACAAGATGCTTGCCCCTTCTGAGAGGGCTGGGCCCCTCAGGGCTGAAAGGGGCTGAAGGGGGCTGATACCCCCTCCTGGAGAAAATTTCTCCACACCACTCAACTTCCTCCTTGATCCCACTCAATATCCTCCTTGATCCCACTCAACTTCCTCCTTGATCCCACTCAACTTCCTCCTTGATCCCACTCAACTTCCTCCTTCATCCCACTCAACTTCCTCCTTCATCCCACTCAACTTCCTCCTTGATCCCACTCAGCTTCCTCCTTGATCCTGTGGAAAATTTTATATGGAGTTACCTGTATGTACCTCAACATTATATGCATACAAGTAATCTCATTGGGAGATAACAACCATATTGTTTACTGTAGTCACCCCGTGTAGACATGTGAGAAAACTTAACCACCCCTGGTCCCTGCAGGTGGTTCTTTCGACCTCACAATCTTCTCCATATCTATCCGAGACCAGTATGAATTGGATAGCACCCACAAGTACGGCGTTACTAATTAATTGTGGACTGTATAGATTATCTGGGAGTGATCATGTCAGAGGATCTCACCTTCAAGGACCATAACATTATATCAATCGCATCTGCTAGAAAAATGACAGGATGGATAATGAGAACCTTCAAAACTAGGGATGCAAAGCCCATGATGACACTCTTCAGGTCGCTTGTTCTATCTAGGCTGGAATATTGCTGCACACTAACAGCACCTTTCAAGGCAGGTGAAATTGCTGACCTAGAAAATGTACAGAGAACCTTCATGGCGCGCATAACGGAGATAAAACACCTCAATTACTGGGAGTGCTTGAAGTTCCTGAACCTGTATTCCCTGGAATGCAGGCAGGAGAGATACATGATTACATACACCTGGAAAATCCTAGAGGGACTAGTACCGTACTTGCACACGAAAATCACTCACAACGAAAGCAAAAGACTTGGCAGACGATGCAACATCCTGCCAATGAAAAGCAGGGGTGTCACTAGCACGTTAGGAGACCATACAATAAGTGTCAGGGGCCCAAGACTGTTCAACTGCCTCCCAGCATACATAAGAGGGATTACCAATAGACCCCTGGCAGTCTTCAAGCTGGCACTGGACAAGCACCTAAAGTCGGTACCTGACCAGCCGGGCTGTGGCTCGTACGTTGGATTGCGTGCAGCCAGCAGTAACAGCCTGGTTGATCAGGCTCTGATCCACCAGGAGGCCTGGTCACAGACCAGGCCACAAGAGCGTTGACCCCCGGAACTCTCTCCAGGTAAACTCCAGGTATTAGTTTAACTGAATGAAGGGGGCTAGGTTGCACATGTATAGTCCATCAAGGAAAAAACATTTGTATATAATACCATCACTTACCAGATGTTCTCTGGTGGTCACTTGATGTAGCTGGATCACCCACAACCTATCCAATTACAACATATCTAACTGGCCAGTATCAGTCTGCTATAACTAGAAGGGTTACTTAACTGTGGGTGATTGATGCTCCTTATTTCCTCCATTCACCATCTTATTTCGATGTCCTGCTACACCGACACGGTTCTTATTCCAGCAGGACGAGGTATCCGTTGGTTTGTCCCAGTTTAGAAGTCGGGACTCCATAAAAACTTCACTATCCTCGGAACAGGAAACACGAGGTCTACATGTGTTCATTCGAAGCAAGGCAACTTATTTCACTTCACACATTCTCTTAACTTAGTATTATTATCAGCGATTACATTACAGTTCACACAACGATTTAATGTCTCATAATTATGCGCATTAGAGGTCAGTCCATTAAGATCTGAGACCGTTGAGTGATGATTAAATCACTGGTATTTTACCCTGGACACACTCCATGGCGTCGCACCAGTCACCACCGGTCCTACCATTATTCACTAATTTTACCACTTTATTACGGTGGTCCCGTAAATCACGTTCCCTCAATCTTCACCAGGAACAGTTACGACACTTCCTATTATGAAGTGAGACCTATATTAATCCTTAGGCCGCCGTGAACGCCAATTTCTTGGTCCCATGCTTTCCCAGCCTTTTAACTCCATTCAAAAACACTCCTGCTTGTGATGCCCCATCTCGACCTCTTCCCTGCCAATCAGCGCAGGTGTAGAGCTTCTCTGTTGGTTCTAGTCCATTTTCAAATACATTTTCTGACCCACATCAACACATTAAACACCTATTAGGCACTATAGCTTCGGAAATTAAATGTTTTCCACACTGCAGCCGGGCGGAGGTCGTTGTTAGACGACTTAATTGCGTCTTCCTCTAGGAGACGATTCCAGCCCGCTCTAGATTGCGCAGCTGTTTTCCTAGTGGGTCTTACTGCAATTTCTTCTTGCATCACTCAGTCAGTGTCTTCAATATCACTTGTGTCACTTTCCCTTAGATTTCCATCTGCAATGGATTTAACACCATTTAATTCTAAGGGAATTAATTTATTAATGGAGACTAGTCACGAGGGAGCATTCACCAAATTCAACTTCAATAACAAAAACATAAAGTGGGACCAAGTAAACCAAGTCCTAACCGATATAAGCTGGGAAGATATACTAAGCAACACAGACCCAAACTTATGCCTAGAACAGATTAACTCGGTGGCACTCGATGTATGCACAAGGCTTATTCCTCTAAGAAAAAGGAGGAGTAGATGTAAAATAGAAAGAGACAGGCGCTCCCTTTACAGGCGACGGAAAAGAATAACAGAGCGGCTAAAAGAGGTCAATATATCTGAAATGCGCAGGGAGACACTGGTCAGAGAAATAGCAAGCATCGAACTTAAGCTAAAAGAATCCTTTAGGAGTCAGGAATCGCGGGAAGAACTAAAAGCTATAAATGAAATCGAAAGAAACCCAAAGTATTTCTTCTCCTATGCCAAATCAAAATCGAGAACAACGCCCAGTATTGGGCCCCTACTTAAACAAGATGGGTCCTACACAGATGACAGCAAGAAAATGAGTGAGCTACTCAAGTCCCAATATGACTCAGTTTTTAGCAAGCCGCTAACCAGACTGAGAGTCGAAGATCAAAATGAATTTTTTATGAGAGAGCCACAAAATTTGATTAACACAAGCCTATCCGATGTTATCCTGACGCCAAATGACTTCGAACAGGCGATAAATGACATGCCCATGCACTCTGCCCCAGGGCCAGACTCATGGAACTCTGTGTTCATCAAGAACTGCAAGAAGCCCCTATCACGAGCCTTTTCCATCCTATGGAGAGGGAGCATGGTCACGGGGGTCGTCCCTCAGTTACTAAAAACAACAGACATAGCCCCACTCCAC
Organism: Cherax quadricarinatus; assembly: GCF_038502225.1. Taxonomy (NCBI): domain Eukaryota; kingdom Metazoa; phylum Arthropoda; class Malacostraca; order Decapoda; family Parastacidae; genus Cherax; species Cherax quadricarinatus. The sequence goes on from NC_091326.1 coordinate 33,719,096, forward strand.
AAAGGGGGCAGTAAAGCAACAGCAAAGAACTACAGACCAATAGCACTAACATCCCATATCATAAAAATCTTTGAAAGGGTCCTAAGAAGCAAGATCACCACCCATCTAGAAACCCATCAGTTACACAACCCAGGGCAACATGGGTTTAGAACAGGTCGCTCCTGTCTGTCTCAACTACTGGATCACTACGACAAGGTCCTAAATGCACTAGAAGACAAAAAGAATGCAGATGTAATATATACAGACTTTGCAAAAGCCTTCGACAAGTGTGACCATGGCGTAATAGCGCACAAAATGCGCGCTAAAGGAATAACAGGAAAAGTCGGTCGATGGATCTATAATTTCCTCACTAACAGAACACAGAGAGTGGTCGTCAACAGAGTAAAGTCCGAGGCAGCTACGGTGAAAAGCTCTGTTCCACAAGGCACAGTACTAGCTCCCATCTTGTTCCTCATCCTCATATCCGACATAGACAAGGATGTCAGCCACAGCACCGTGTCTTCCTTTGCAGATGACACCCGAATCTGCATGACAGTGTCTTCCATTGCAGACACTGCAAGGCTCCAGGCGGACATCAACCAAATCTTTCAGTGGGCTGCAGAAAACAATATGAAGTTCAACGATGAGAAATTTCAATTACTCAGATATGGTAAACATGAGGAAATTAAATCTTCATCAGAGTACAAAACAAATTCTGGCCACAAAATAGAGCGAAACACCAACGTCAAAGACCTGGGAGTAATTATGTCGGAGGATCTCACCTTCAAGGACCATAACATTGTATCAATCGCATCTGCTAGAAAAATGACAGGATGGATAATGAGAACCTTCAAAACTAGGGAGGCCAAGCCCATGATGACACTCTTCAGGTCACTTGTTCTATCTAGGCTGGAATATTGCTGCACTCTAACAGCACCTTTCAAGGCAGGTGAAATTGCCGACCTAGAAAATGTACAGAGAACTTTCACGGCGCGCATAACGGAGATAAAACACCTCAATTACTGGGAGCGCTTGAGGTTTCTAAACCTGTATTCCCTGGAACGCAGGAGGGAGAGATACATGATTATATACACCTGGAAAATCCTAGAGGGACTAGTACCGAACTTGCACACGAAAATCACTCACTACGAAAGCAAAAGACTTGGCAGACGATGCACCATCCCCCCAATGAAAAGCAGGGGTGTCACTAGCACGTTAAGAGACCATACAATAAGTGTCAGGGGCCCGAGACTGTTCAACTGCCTCCCAGCACACATAAGGGGGATTACCAACAGACCCCTGGCAGTCTTCAAGCTGGCACTGGACAAGCACCTAAAGTCAGTTCCTGATCAGCCGGGCTGTGGCTCGTACGTTGGTTTGCGTGCAGCCAGCAGCAACAGCCTGGTTGATCAGGCGCTGATCCACCAGGAGGCCTGGTCACAGACCGGGCCGCGGGGGCGTTGACCCCCGAAACTCTCTCCAGGTAAACTCCAGGTACGCAAACTTTCCTGACCACGACACAACACTTTGACGTTTCTGACAACACCTTGTGCATCTGGGTATAATGTAACTACCTTGCCCAGAGGCCACAATGTTCGATGTTGCTCAGTATCAATTAACACAATGTTACCTGGTTGAATTCTGTCGGTTTACTGCCTCTGGCACACCATAAAAGTGTTCACGTAGTGTAAGAAGATATTCTTTACGCCACACATCGGACCAATGAGTAATTACCTTATTTAACATCTTGAACTTATCACTCAACACGGTCACGTTATTGTAATCCTCATCACTTCCCTCGGGATTATCTCTATAGATAGGTGCAGCTTCTAACCTTCGTCCACATATTATGTGAGAGGGAGTCAGGATCTCCGCGTCAGGAGTGTCGCTCATGTATGACAGAGGGCGATTGTTTACCCGATTCTCTGCCTCCACCAACACTGCACGGAATTCCTCCAAATTAATTCTCTTCCTGTGTAGCACCTTACGAAGACATCTTTTCACTGTACCTATCATTCTTTTGTACAATCCTCCCTGCCAAGGGGCTCTGGGAGTAATAAATTTCCAGACACACCCTCACTGGGTCAACAAAGATTGTACATCATCACTCTTATTTAATTCCATCAAGTGTTGAGCACCCGCTACAAAATTGGTGGCATTATCTGAGATCATCAATCTTGTACAGGATCTCCTAGCTGCAAATTTCCGGAACAGCTGTATGAACTGTTCTGCGGACAAGTCCTGAGCCACTTCTAGATGAACAGCCCTAGTAGCTGTACAAGTAAATAGACCTACATACACCTTCAAAGGAACACCATCTGAAGTACCTATTAAAATGATTGGTCCATTATAGTCCACACCGGTCACATCAAATGGTTTGGGCACTTGGTGCCCAGAGAACAATGGCACGACGTAAGGCTGTTTGGGGCACTTGGTGCCCAGAGAACAATGGCACGACGTAAGGTTGTTTGGGGCACTTGGTGCCCAGAGAACAATGGCACGACGTAAGGTTGTTTGGGGCACTTGGTGCCCAAAGAACAATGGCACGACGTAAGGTTGTTTGGGGCACTTGGTGCCCAGAGAACAATGGTAATACAAATTTTTAATTAAAGCCTTTCCTCTAAATATCTTATCTTTATTACACAAAAAAATAAAGTTTGTTAGTTCTTGGAATGTTGCAAAAATTCTGCCCTTTACTCCAACATAAATCCGAAAATATTTGGAATATTTCAAAAAAGTTTAATTACAAATTAGAACAATCATTATTTTACAATTTCTGTGAATATTATCCCACTTAATTAAGTAATAAAAGCGTAGTAAAGCGAAATAAGTGAATAAGTTACTTGCGAGATATTGGCCTGGAACGCCAACCGGCCCGCCGTCTCGATTTTTTTTTTCTCTGGGGTGGCCTGGTGGCTAAAGCTCCCGCTTCACACATGGAGGGCCCGGGTTCGATTCCCGGCGGGTAGAAACATTTCGACACGTTTCCTTACAACTGTTTTCCTGCTCACCTAGCAGCAAATAGGTACCTGGGTGTTAGTCAATTGGTGTGGGTCGCATCCTGGGAGACAAGATTAAGGACCACAATGGAAATAAGTTAGGCAGTCCTCGATGACACACTGACTTTCTTGGGTTATACTGGGTGGCTAACCCTCCGGGGTTAAAAATCCTAACGAAATCTTATCTAATCTTAAAATCGCGTTTGTTTTGTTGGTTTTCCTTAATAAACTGATGTTCTACTTCAGTTATCCTCTTCAAAACAACGTTTTCTCTTAATCAACGACCAAAGAATAAGACTTGGAGACAAGGGGAAATAATTTATATGGAATATTGCTGGTTAACTCTCGCCATATCATGGCTTATTTTATTCAGTCTAGAGTATATAACATGTTTGTATGTTATGTATATTGTTTATTACAGTATATTAGACCAATTCTGATAGATAAATAAGCCGTAGAGTTGATGTAAGTGTAATAATGAAGTGATTTCTCCTGCCTGTGTCTGGAGCGGTAATACTGCCAGTGTTCCCAGATGCTTCCTAATTGGCTAGAAGTCTACGTATGGCTCCTGATTGGCTAGAAGTTTACGTATGGCCCCTGATTGGCTAGAAGTCTATATATGGCTCCTGATTGGCTAGAAGTCTACGTATGGCTCTTGATTGGCTAGAAGTTTACGTATGGCTCCTGATTGGCTAGAAGTCTACGTATGGCTCCTGATTGGCTAGAAGTCTACATATGGCTCCTGATTGGCTAGAAGTCTACGTATGGCTCTTGAGTGACTAGAAGTCTATGTATGGCTCCTGATTGGCTAAAAGTCTACGTATGGCTACTGATTGGCTAGAAGTCTACGTATGGCTCCTGATTGCCTAGAAGTCTATGTATGGCTCCTGATTGGCTAGAAGTCTACACATGGCTCCTGATTGGCTAGAAGTCTACATATGGCTCCTGATTGGCTAGAAGTCTACGTATGGCTCTTGAGTGACTAGAAGTCTATGTATGGCTCCTGATTGGCTAAAAGTCTACGTATGGCTTCTGATTGGCTAGAAGTCTACGTATGGCTCCTGATTGCCTAGAAGTCTATGTATGGCTCCTGATTGGCTAGAAGTATACACATGGCTCCTGATTGGCTAGAAGTCTATGTATGGCTCCTGATTGGCTAGAAGTCTACATATGGCTCCTGATTGGCTCGAAGTCTACATATGGCTCCTGATTGGCTAGAAGTCTACATATGGCTCCTAATTGGCTAAAGTCTATGTATGGCTCCTGATTGGCTAGAAGTCTACGTATGGCTCCTGATTGGCTAGAAGTCTACGTATGGATCCTGATTGAAAAGAAGTCTACGCATGGCTCCTGATTGGCTAGAAGTCTACATATGGCTCCTGATTGATTAGAAGTCTACGTATGGCTCCTGATTGGCAAGAAGTCTACACATGGCTCCTGATTGGCTCGAAGTCTACATATGGCTCCTGATTGGCTAGAAGTCTACATATGGCTCCTAATTGGCTGGAAGTCTATGTATGGCTCCTGATTGGCTAGAAGTCTATGTATGGCTCCTGATTGGCTAGAAGTCTACGTATGGCTTCTGATTGGCTAGAAGTCTACATATGGCTCCTGATTGGTTAGAAGCCCACATATGGCTCCTGATTGGCTAGAAGTCTACACATGGCTCCTGATTGGCTAGAAGTCAACGTATGGCTCATGATTGGCTAGAAGTCTACGTATGGCTCCTGAATGGCTAGAAGTCTACGTATGGCTCCTGATTGGCTAGAAGTCTATGTATGGCTCCTGATTGGCTAGAAGTCTACATATGGCTCCTGATTGGCTAGAAGTCTACGTATGGATCCTGATTGGCTAGAAGTCTACGTATGGATCCTGATTGAAAAGAAGTCTACGTATGGCTCCTGATTGGCTAGAAGTCTACATATGGCTCCTGATTGACTAGAAGTCTACGTATGGCTCCTGATTGGCAAGAAGTCTACACATGGCTCCTGATTGGCTCGAAGTCTACATATGGCTCCTGATTGGCTAGAAGTCTACATATGGCTCCTAATTGGCTGGAAGTCTATGTATGGCTCCTGATTGGCTAGAAGTCTAAGTATGGCTCCTGATTGGCTAGAAGTCTACGTATGGCTTCTGATTGGCTAGAAGTCTACATATGGCTCCTGATTGGTTAGAAGCCCACATATGGCTCCTGATTGGCTAGAAGTCTACACATGGCTCCTGATTGGCTAGAAGTCAACGTATGGCTCATGACTGGCTAGAAGTCTACGTATGGCTCCTGATTGGCTAGAAGTCTACGTATGGCTCCTGATTGGCTAGAAGTCTACGTATGGCTCCTGATTGGCTAGAAGTCTACATATGGCTCCTGATTGGCTAGAAGTCTACGTATGGCTTCTGATTGGCTAGAAGTCTACGTATGGCTCCTGATTGGCTACAAGTCTACGTATAGCTCCTGATTGGCTGGAAGTCTACGTATGGCTCCTGATTGGCTAGAAGTCTATGTATTACTTCTAATTGGCTAGAAGTCTACGTATGGCTCCTGATTGACCAGAAGTCTATGTATGGCTTCTGATTGGATAGAAGTCTATGTATGGCTCCTGATTGGCGAGAAGTCTACGTATGGCTCCTGATTGGTTAGAAGTCTACGTATGGCTCCTGATTGGCTAGAAGTCTATATATGGCTTCTGATTGGCTAGAAGTCTACATATGGCTCCTGATTGACCAGAAGTCTACGTATGGCTTCTGATTGGCTAGAAGTCTATGTATGGCTCCTGATTGGCGATAAGTCTACGTATGGCTCCTGATTGGCTAGAATTCTACGTATCGCTCCTGATTGGCTAGAAGTCTACATATGGCTCCTGATTGGCTAGAAGTCTACATATGGCTCCTGATTGGCTAGAAGTCTACGTTTGGCTCCTGATTGGCTGGAAGTCTACGTATGGCTCCTGATTGGCTAGAAGTCTACGTATGGCTCCTGATTGCTAGAAGTCTACATATGGCTCCTGATTAGCTAGACGTTTATGTATGGCTCCTGATTGGCTACAAGTCTACGTATAGCTCCTGATTGGCTAGAAGTCTACATATGGCTCCTGATTGGCTGGAAGTCTACGTATAGCTCCTGATTGCCTAGAAGTCTATGTATGGCTCCTGATTGGCTAGAAATCTACGTATGGCTCCTGATTGGCTAGAAGTCTATGTATGGCTCTTGATTGGCTAGAAGTCTACGTATGGCTCCTGATTGGCTAAAAGTCAACGTATGGCTCCTGATTGGCTAGAAGTCCACGTATGGCTCCTGATTGGCTAGAAGTCTACGTATGGCTCCTGATTGGCTAGAAGTCTACGTATGACTCCTGATTAGCTAGAAGTCTACGTATGGTTCCTGATTGGCTAGAAGTCTACATACGGCTCCTGATTGGCTTGAAGTCTATGTATGGCTCCTGATTGGCCAGAATTCGACGTATGGCTCCTGATTGGCTAGAAGTCTATGTATGGCTCCTGATTGGCTAGAAGTCTACATATGGCTCTTGATTGGTTAGAAGTTTATGCATGGCTCCTGATTGGCTAGAAGTCTACGTATGGCTCCTGATTGGCTAGAAGTCTACATTTGGCTCCTGATTGGCTAGAAGTCTATGTAAGGCTCTTGAGTGACTAGAAGTCTATGTATGGCTCCTGATTGGCTAAAAGTCTACGTATGGCTTCTGATTGGCTAGAAGTCTACGTATGGCTCCTGATTGCCTAGAAGTCTATGTATGGCTCCTGATTGGCTAGAAGTCTACACATGGCTCCTGATTGGCTAGAAGTCTATGTATGGCTCCTGATTGGCTAAAAGTCTACGTATGGCTACTGATTGGCTAGAAGTCTACGTATGGCTCCTGATTGCCTAGAAGTCTATGTATGGCTCCTGATTGGCTAGAAGTCTACACATGGCTCCTGATTGGCTAGAAGTCTACATATGGCTCCTGATTGGCTAGAAGTCTACGTATGGCTCTTGAGTGACTAGAAGTCTATGTATGGCTCCTGATTGGCTAAAAGTCTACGTATGGCTTCTGATTGGCTAGAAGTCTACGTATGGCTCCTGATTGCCTAGAAGTCTATGTATGGCTCCTGATTGGCTAGAAGTATACACATGGCTCCTGATTGGCTAGAAGTCTATGTATGGCTCCTGATTGGCTAGAAGTCTACATATGGCTCCTGATTGGCTCGAAGTCTACATATGGCTCCTGATTGGCTAGAAGTCTACATATGGCTCCTAATTGGCTAAAGTCTATGTATGGCTCCTGATTGGCTAGAAGTCTACGTATGGCTCCTGATTGGCTAGAAGTCTACGTATGGATCCTGATTGAAAAGAAGTCTACGTATGGCTCCTGATTGGCTAGAAGTCTACATATGGCTCCTGATTGATTAGAAGTCTACGTATGGCTCCTGATTGGCAAGAAGTCTACACATGGCTCCTGATTGGATCGAAGTCTACATATGGCTCCTGATTGGCTAGAAGTCTACATATGGCTCCTAATTGGCTGGAAGTCTATGTATGGCTCCTGATTGGCTAGAAGTCTATGTATGGCTCCTGATTGGCTAGAAGTCTACGTATGGCTTCTGATTGGCTAGAAGTCTACATATGGCTCCTGATTGGTTAGAAGCCCACATATGGCTCCTGATTGGCTAGAAGTCTACACATGGCTCCTGATTGGCTAGAAGTCAACGTATGGCTCATGATTGGCTAGAAGTCTACGTATGGCTCCTGAATGGCTAGAAGTCTACGTATGGCTCCTGATTGGCTAGAAGTCTACGTATGGCTCCTGATTGGCTAGAAGTCTACATATGGCTCCTGATTGGCTAGAAGTCTACGTATGGATCCTGATTGGCTAGAAGTCTACGTATGGATCCAGATTGAAAAGAAGTCTACGTATGGCTCCTGATTGGCTAGAAGTCTACATATGGCTCCTGATTGACTAGAAGTCTACGTATGGCTCCTGATTGGCAAGAAGTCTACACATGGCTCCTGATTGGCTCGAAGTCTACATATGGCTCCTGATTGGCTAGAAGTCTACATATGGCTCCTAATTGGCTGGAAGTCTATGTATGGCTCCTGATTGGCTAGAAGTCTATGTATGGCTCCTGATTGGCTAGAAGTCTACGTATGGCTTCTGATTGGCTAGAAGTCTACATATGGCTCCTGATTGGTTAGAAGCCCACATATGGCTGCTGATTGGCTAGAAGTCTACACATGGCTCCTGATTGGCTAGAAGTCAACGTATGGCTCATGACTGGCTAGAAGTCTACGTATGGCTCCTGATTGGCTAGAAGTCTACGTATGGCTCCTGATTGGCTAGAAGTCTACATATGGCTCCTGATTGGCTAGAAGTCTACATATGGCTCCTGATTGGCTAGAAGTCTACGTATGGCTTCTGATTGGCTAGAAGTCTACGTATGGCTCCTGATTGGCTACAAGTCTACGTATAGCTCCTGATTGGCTGGAAGTCTACGTATGGCTCCTGATTGGCTAGAAGTCTATGTATTACTTCTAATTGGCTAGAAGTCTACGTATGGCTCCTGATTGACCAGAAGTCTATGTATGGCTTCTGATTGGATAGAAGTCTATGTATGGCTCCTGATTGGCGAGAAGTCTACGTATGGCTCCTGATTGGTTAGAAGTCTACGTATGGCTCCTGATTGGCTAGAAGTCTATATATGGCTTCTGATTGGCTAGAAGTCTACATATGGCTCCTGATTGACCAGAAGTCTACGTATGGCTTCTGATTGGCTAGAAGTCTATGTATGGCTCCTGATTGGCGATAAGTCTACGTATGGCTCCTGATTGGCTAGAATTCTACGTATCGCTCCTGATTGGCTAGAAGTCTACATATGGCTCCTGATTGGCTAGAAGTCTACATATGGCTCCTGATTGGCTAGAAGTCTACGTTTGGCTCCTGATTGGCTGGAAGTCTACGTATGGCTCCTGATTGGCTAGAAGTCTACGTATGGCTCCTGATTGCTAGAAGTCTACATATGGCTCCTGATTAGCTAGACGTTTATGTATGGCTCCTGATTGGCTACAAGTCTACGTATAGCTCCTGATTGGCTAGAAGTCTACATATGGCTCCTGATTGGCTGGAAGTCTACGTATAGCTCCTGATTGCCTAGAAGTCTATGTATGGCTCCTGATTGGCTAGAAATCTACGTATGGCTCCTGATTGGCTAGAAGTCTATGTATGGCTCTTGATTGGCTAGAAGTCTACGTATGGCTCCTGATTGGCTAAAAGTCAACGTATGGCTCCTGATTGGCTAGAAGTCCACGTATGGCTCCTGATTGGCTAGAAGTCTACGTATGGCTCCTGATTGGCTAGAAGTCTATGTATGACTCCTGATTAGCTAGAAGTCTACGTATGGTTCCTGATTGGCTAGAAGTCTACATACGGCTCCTGATTGGCTTGAAGTCTATGTATGGCTCCTGATTGGCCAGAATTCGACGTATGGCTCCTGATTGGCTAGAAGTCTATGTATGGCTCCTGATTGGCTAGAAGTCTACATATGGCTCTTGATTGGTTAGAAGTTTATGCATGGCTCCTGATTGGCTAGAAGTCTACGTATGGCTCCTGATTGGCTAGAAGTCTACATTTGGCTCCTGATTGGCTAGAAGTCTATGTAAGGCTCTTGAGTGACTAGAAGTCTATGTATGGCTCCTGATTGGCTAAAAGTCTACGTATGGCTTCTGATTGGCTAGAAGTCTACGTATGGCTCCTGATTGCCTAGAAGTCTATGTATGGCTCCTGATTGGCTAGAAGTCTACACATGGCTCCTGATTGGCTAGAAGTCTACGTATGGCTCCTGATTGGCTAGAAGTCTACATATGGCTCCTGATTGGCTAGAAGTCTACATATGGCTCCTGATTGGCTCGATGTCTACATATGGCTCCTGATTGGCTAGAAGTCTACATATGGCTCCTAATTGGCTAAAGTCTATGTATGGCTCCTGATTGGCTAGAAGTCTATGTATGGCTCCTGATTGGCTAGAAGTCTACGTATGGATCCTGATTGACAAGAAGTCTATGTATGGCTCCTGATTGGCTAGAAGTCTACATATGGCTCCTGATTGACTAGAAGTCTACGTATGGCTCCTGATTGGCAAGAAGTCTACACATGGCTCCTGATTGGCTCGAAGTCTACATATGGCTCCTGATTAGCTAGAAGTCTACATATGGCTCCTAATTGGCTGGAAGTCTATGTATGGCTCCTGATTGGCTAGAAGTCTATGTATGGCTCCTGATTGGCTAGAAGTCTACGTATGGCTTCTGATTGGCTAGAAGTCTACATATGGCTCCTGATTGGTTAGAAGCCTACATATGGCTCCTGATTGGTTAGAAGTCTACACATGGCTCCTGATTGGCTAGAAGTCAACGTATGGCTCCTGATTGGCTAGAAGTCTACGTATGGCTCCTGATTGGCTAGAAGTCTACGTATGGCTCCTGATTGGCTAGAAGTCTACATATGGCTCCTGATTGGCTAGAATTCTACGTATGGCTCCTGATTGGCTAGAAGTCTACATATGGCTCCTGATTGGCTAGAAGTCTACGTATGGCTCCTGATTGGCTACAAGTCTACGTATGGCTCCTGATTCGCTGGAAGTCTACGTATGGCTCCTGATTGGCTAGAAGTCTATGTATGGCTTCTAATTGGCTAGAAGTCTTCGTATGGCTCCTGATTGACCAGAAGTCTACGTATGGCTTCTGATTGGATAGAAGTCTATGTATGGCTCTTAATTGGCGAGAAGTCTACGTATGGCTCCTGATTGGTTAGAAGTCTACGTATGGCTCCTGATTGGCTAGAAGTCTATATATGGCTTCTGATTGGCTAGAAGTCTACATATGGCTCCTGATTGACCAGAAGTCTACGTATGGCTTCTGATTGGCTAGAAGTCTATGTATGGCTAATGATTGGCGATAAGTCTTCGTATGGCTCCTGATTGGCTAGAAGTCTACGTATCGCTCCTGATTGGCTAGAAGTCTACATATGGCTCCTGATTGGCTAGAAGTCTATGTATGGCTCCTGATTGGCTAGAAGTCTACATATGGCTCCTGATTGGCTAGAAGTCTACGTTTGGCTCCTGATTGGCTGGAAGTCTACGTATGGCTCCTGATTGGCTAGAAGTCTACGTATGGCTCCTGATTGCTAGAAGTCTACATATGGCTCCTGATTGGCTAGAAGTCTACGTATGGCTCCTGATTGGCTAGAAGTCTACGTATGGCTCCTGATTGCTAGAAGTTTACATATGGCTCCTGATTAGCTAGACGTTTATGTATGGCTCCTGATTGGCTAGAAGTCTACGTATGGCTCCTGATTGGCTAGAAGTCTACGTATGGCTCCTGATTGCTAGAAGTTTACATATGGCTCCTGATTAGCTAGACGTTTATGTATGGCTCCTGATTTGCTAGAAGTCTACATATAGCTCCTGATTGGCTAGAAGTCTACATATGGCTCCTGATTGGCTGGAAGTCTACGTATAGCTCCTGATTGACTAGAAGTCTATGTATGGCTCCTGATTGGCTAGAAATCTACGTATGGCTCCTGATTGGCTAGAAGTCTATGTATGGCTCTTGATTGGCTAGAAGTCTACGTATGGCTCCTGATTGGCTAGAAGTCTGTGTATATCTCCTGATTGGCTAGAAGTCTACGTATGGCTCCTGATTGGCTAGAAGTCTATGTATGGCTCTTGATTGGCTAGAAGTCTACGTATGGCTCCTGATTGGCTAGAAGTCTGTGTATGGCTCCTGATTGGCTAGAAGTCTACGTATGGCTCCTGATTGGCTAGAAGTCTATGTATGGCTCCTGATTGGCTAGAAGTCTACGTATGCCTTCTGATTGGCTAGAAGTCTACCTATATCTCCTGATTGGCTAGAAGTCTACGTATGGCTCCTGATTGGCTAGAAATCTATGTATGGCTCCTGATTGGCTAGAAGTCTATGTATGGCTCCTGATTGGCTAGAAGTCTACATATGGTACCTGATTGGCTAGAAGTCTACGTATGGCTCCTGATCGGCTAGAAATTTACGTACGGCTCCTGATTGGCTAGAAGTCTACGTATGGTTCCTGATTGGCTAGAAGTCTATGTATGGCTCCTGATTGGCTGGAAGTCTACATATGGCACCTGATTGGCTAGAAGTCTACGTATGGCTCCTGATTGGCTGGAAGTCTACGTATGGCTTCTGATTGGCTAGAAGTCTATGTATGGCTCCTGATTGGCTAGAAGTCTATGTATGGCTTCTGATTGGCTAGAAGTCTACGTATGGCACCTGATTGGTTAGAAGTCTATGTATGGCTCCTGATTGGCTAGAAGTCTACGTATGGCTCCTGATTGGCTAGAAGTCTACGTATGGCTCCTGATTGGCTAGAAGTCTATGTATGGCTCCTGATTGGCTAGAAGTCTACGTATGGCTCCTAATTGGCTAGAAGTCTACATATGGCTCTTGATTGGCTAGAAGTTTACATATGGTTCCTGATTGGCTAGAAGTCTACGTATGGCACCTGATTGGCTAGAAGTCTACGTATGGCTCGTGATTGGCTGGAAGTCTCCATATGGCTCCTGATTGGCTAGAAGTCTACGTATGGCTCCTGATTGGCTAGAAGTCTACGTATGGCTCCTGATTGGCTAGAAGTCTATGTATGGCTCCTGATTGGCTAGAAGCCTATGCATGGCTCCTGATTGGCTAGAAGTCTACATATGGCTCTTGATTGGCTAGAAGTCTACGTATGGCTCCTGATTGGCTAGAAGTCTACGTATGGCTCCTGATTGGCTAGAAGTCTATGTATGGCTCCTGAATGGCTAGAAGTCTACGTATGGCTCCTGATTGGCTAGAAGTCTATGTATGGCTCTTGATTGGCTAGAAGTCTACGTATGGCTCTTGATTGGCTAGTAGTCTACGTATGGCTCCTGATTGGCTAGAAGTCTACCTATGGCTCCTGATTGGCAAGAAGTTTACATATGGCTCCTGATTGGCTAGAAGTCTATGTTTGGCTCCTGATTGGCTAGAAGTTTATGTATGGCTTTTGAATGGCTAGAAGTCTATGTATGGCACCTGATTGGATAGAAGACTATGTATGGCTCCTGATTGGCTAGAAGTCTACGTATGGCTTCTGATTGGCTAGAAGTCTATGTATGGCTCCTGATTGGCTAGAAGTCTACGTATGGCTCCTGATTGGCTAGAAGTCTACGTATGGCACCTGATTGGCTAGAAGTCTACGTATGGCTCCTGATTGGTTGGAAGTCTGCATATGGCTCCTGATTGGCTAGAAGTCTACGTATGGCTCCTGATTGGCTAGAAGTCTACGTATGGCTCCTGATTGGCTTGAAGTCTATGTATGGCTCTTGGCTGGCTAGAAGTCTATGTATGGCTCCTGATTGGCTAGAAGTCTACGTATGGCTCCTGATTGGCTAGAAGTCTATGTATGGCTCCTGATTGGCTTGAAGTCTACATATGGCTCCTGATTGGCTAGAAGTCTACATATGGCTTCTGATTGGCTAGAAGTGCACATTTGGCTCCTGATTGGCTAGAAGTCTATGTATGGCTCCTGATTGGCTAGAAGTCTACTTATGGCTCCTGATTGGCTAGAAGTCTATGTATGGCTCTTGATTTGCTAGAAACCTAATTATGGGTCCTGATTGGCTAGAAGTCTACATATGGCTACTGATTAGCTAGAAGTCTACGTATGGCTCCTGATTGGCTAGAGGTCCACGTATGACTCCGGATTGGCGAGAAGTGTACGTATGGCTCCTGATTGGCTAGAAGTCTACATATGGCTTCTGATTTGCTAGAAGTATATGTATGGCTCCTGATTGGCTAGAAGTCTATGTATGGCTCCTAATTGGCTAGAAGTCTACGCATGGTTGCTGATTGGCTAGAAGTCTACATATGGCTCCTGATTGGCTAGAAGTCTACGTATGGCTCCTGATTGGCTAGAAGTCTATGTATGGCTCATGATTGGCTAGAAGTCTATGTATGGCTCCTGATTGGCTAGAAGTCGACGCATGGCTCCTGATTGGCTAGAATTCTACGTATGGCTCCTGATTGGCTAGAAGTCTACGTATGGCTCCTGATTGGCTAGTAGTCTACGTATGGCTCTTGATTGACTAGAAGTTTACATATGGCTCCTGATTGGCTAGAAGTCTACGTATGGCTCCTGATTGGCTTGATGTCTACGTATGGCTCCTGATTTGCTAGAAGTCTACATATGGTACCTGATTTGCTAGAAGTCTACGTATGGTTCCTGATTGGCTAGAAATTTACGTATGGCTCCTGATTTGCTAGAAGTCTACATATGGCTCCTGATTGGCTAGAAGTCTACGTATGGCTCCTGATTGGCTAGAAGTCTACATATGGCACCTTATTGGCTAGAAGTCTACGTATGGCTCCTGATTGGCTAGAAGCCTATGTATGGATTCTGATTGGCTAGAAGTCTATATATGGCTTCTGATTGGCTAGAAGTCTACGTGTGGCTTCTGATTGGCTAGAAGTCTATGTATGGCACCTGATTGGTTAGAAGTCTACGTATGGCTCCTGATTGGCTAGAAGTCTACGTATGGCTCTTGATTGGCTAGAAGTTTACATATGGTTCCTGATTGGCTAGAAGTCTACGTATGGCTCCTGATTGGCTAGAAGTTTACGTATTGCTCCTGATTGGCTAGAAGTCTATGTATGGCTCCTGATTGGCTAGAAAGTACGTATGGCTCCTGATTGGCTAGAAGTCTACGTATGGCACCTGATTGGCTAGAAGCCTACGTATAGATCCTGATTGGCTAGCAGTCTACGTATGGCTTCTGATTGGCTAGAAGTCTATGTATGGCTCCTGATTGGCTAGAAGTCTATGTATGGCTCCTGATTGGCTAGAAGTCTACATATGGTACCTGATTGGCTAGAAGTCTACGTATGGCTCCTGATTGGCAAGAAATTTACGTATGGCTCCTGATTGGCTAGAAGTCTACGTATGGCTCCTGATTGGCTAGAAGTCTATGTATGGCTCCTGATTGGCTGGAAGTCTACATATGGCACCTGATTGGCTAGAAGTCTACTTCTGATTGGCTAGAAGTCTATGTATGGCTCCTGATTGGCTAGAAGTCTATGTATGGCTTCTGATTCGCTAGAAGTCTACGTATGGCACCTGATTGGTTAGAAGTCTATGTATGGCTCCTGATTGGCTAGAAGTCTACGTATGGCTCCTGATTGGCTAGAAGTCTACGTATGTCTCCTGATTGGCTAGAAGTCTATGTATGGCTCCTGATTGGCTAGAAGTCTACGTATGGCTCCTAATTGGCTAGAAGTTTACGTATGGCTCTTGATTGGCTAGAAGTTTACATATGGTTCCTGATTGGCTAGAAGTCTATGTATGGCACCTGATTGGCTAGAAGTCTACGTATGGCTCCTGATTGGCTGGAAGTCTGCATATGGCTCCTGATTGGCTAGAAGTCTACGTATGGCTCCTGATTGGCTAGAAGTCTACGTATGGCTCCTGATTGGCTAGAAGTCTATGTATGGCTCGTGATTGGCTAGAAGTCTATGCATGGCTCCTGATTGGCTAGAAGTCTACATATGGCTCTTGATTGGCTAGAAGTCTACGTATGGCTCCTGATTGGCTAGAAGTCTACGTATGGCTCCTGATTGGCTAGAAGTCTATGTATGGCTCCTGATTGGCTAGAAGTCTACGTATGGCTCCTGAATGGCTAGAAGTCTACGTATGGCTCCTGATTGGCTAGAAGTCTACATATGGCTCTTGATTGGCTAGAAGTCTACGTATGGCTCCTGATTGGCTAGAAGTCTACGTATGGCTCCTGATTGGCTAGAAGTCTACGTATGGCTCCTGATTGGCTAGAAGTCTACGTATGGCTCCTGATTGGCTAGAAGTCTATGTATGGCTCTTGATTGGCTAGTATGGCTCTTGATTGGCTAGAAACTTAATTATGGGTCCTGATTGGCTAGAAGTCTACATATGGCTACTGATTGGCTGGAAGTCTATGTATGGCTCCTGATTGGCTAGAGGTCCACGTATGGCTCCTGATTGGCGAGAAGTGTACGAATGGCTCCTGATTGGCTAGAAGTCTACATATGGCTTCTGATTTGCTAGAAGTATATGTATGGCTTCTGATTGGCTAGAAGTCTAAGTATGGCTCCTTATTGGCTAGAAGTCTACGTATGGCTCCTGATTGGCTAGAAGTCTACTTAAGGCTCCTGATTGGCTAGAAGTATATGTATGGCTCCTGATTGGCTAGAAGTCTACGTATGGCTCCTGATTGGCTAGAAGTCTATGTTTGACTCCTGATTGGCTAGAAGTTTATGTATGGCTTCTGAATGGCTAGAAGTCTATGTATGGCAACTGATTGGCTAGAAGACTAAGTATGGCTCCTGATTGGCTAGAAGTCTACGTATGGCTTCTGATTGGCTAGAAGTCTACCTATATCTCCTGATTGGCTAGAAGTCTACGTATGGCTCCTGATCGGCTAGAAGTCTACGTATGGCTCCTGATTGGCTAGAAGTCTACATATGGTACCTGATTGGCTAGAAGTCTACGTATGGCTCCTGATTGGCTAGAAATTTACGTATGGCTCCTGATTGACTAGAAGTCTACGTATGGCTCCTGATTGGCTAGAAGTCTATGTAAGGCTCCTGATTGGCTGGAAGTCTACATATGGCACCTGATTGGCTAGAAGTCTACGTATGGCTCCTGATTGGCTGGAAGTCTACGTATGGCTTCTGATTGGCTAGAAGTCTATGTATGGCTCCTGATTGGCTAGAAGTCTATGTATGGCGTCTGATTGGCTAGAAGTCTACATATAGCACCTGATTGGTTAGAAGTCTATGTATGGCTCCTGATTGGCTAGAAGTCTACGTATGGCTCCTGATTGGCTAGAAGTCTACGTATGGCTCCTGATTGGCTAGAAGTCTATGTATGGCTCCTGATTGGCTAGAAGTCGACGCATGGCTCCTGATAGGCTAGAATTCTATGTATGGCTCCTGATTGGCTAGAAGTCTACGTATGGCTCCTGATTGGCTAGTAGTCTACGTATGGCTCTTGATTGACTAGAAGTTTACATATGGCTCCTGATTGGCTAGAAGTCTACGTATGGCTCCTGATTGGCTTGAAGTCTACGTATGGCTCCTGATTTGCTAGAAGTCTACATATGGTACCTGATTGGCTAGAAGTCTACGTATGGTTCCTGATTGGCTAGAAATTTACGTATGGCTCCTGATTTGCTAGAAGTCTACATATGGCTCCTGATTGGCTAGAAGTCTATGTATGGCTCCTGATTGGCTAGAAGTCTACATATGGCACCTTATTGGCTAGAAGGCTACGTATGGCTCCTGATTGGCTAGAAGCCTACGTATGGCTTCTAATTGGCTAGAAGTCTATATATGGCTCCTGATTGGCTAGAAGTCTACGTGTGGCTTCTGATTGGCTAGAAGTCTACGTATGTCACCTGATTGGTTAGAAGTCTACGTATGGCTCCTGATTGGCTAGAAGTCTACGTATGGCTC
Source organism: Cherax quadricarinatus (assembly GCF_038502225.1). Taxonomy (NCBI): domain Eukaryota; kingdom Metazoa; phylum Arthropoda; class Malacostraca; order Decapoda; family Parastacidae; genus Cherax; species Cherax quadricarinatus. The sequence continues at coordinate 33,736,595 of NC_091326.1, forward strand.
TTGATTGGCTAGAAGTTTACATATGGTTCCTGATTGGCTAGAAGTCTACGTATGGCTCCTGATTGGCTAGAAGTTTACGTATTGCTCCTGATTGGCTAGAAGTCTATGTATGGCTCCTGATTGGCTAGAAGTCTACGTATGGCTCCTGATTGGCTAGTAGTCTACGTATTGCACCTGATTGGCTAGAAGCCTATGTATAGCTCCTGATTGGCTAGCAGTCTACGTATGGCTTCTGATTGGCTAGAAGTCTATGTATGGCTCCTGATTGGCTAGAAGTCTACGTATGGCTCCTGATTGGTTAGAAGTCTACATATGGTACCTGATTGGCTAGAAGTCTACGTATGGCTCCTGATTGGCTAGAAATTTACGTATGGCTCCTGATTGGCTAGAAGTCTACGTATGGCTCCTGATTGGCTAGAAGTCTATGTATGGCTCATGATTGGCTGGAAGTCTACATATGGCACCTGATTGGCTAGAAGTCTACGTATGGCTCCTGATTGGCTAGAAGTCTACGTATGGCTTCTTATTGGCTAGAAGTCTGTGTATGGCTCCTGATTCGCTAGAAGTCTACGTATGGCACCTGATTGGTTAGAAGTCTATGTATGGCTCCTGATTGGCTAGAAGTCTATGTATGGCTCCTGACTGGCTAGAAGTCTACGTATGGCTCCTGATTGGCTAGAAGTCTATGTATGGCTCCTGATTGGCTAGAAGTCTACGTGTGGCTCCTAATTGGCTAGAAGTCTACGTATGGCTCTTGATTGGCTAGAAGTTTACATATGGTTCCTGATTGGCTAGAAGTCTATGTATGGCACCTAATTGGCTAGAAGTCTACGCATGGCTCCTGATTGGCTGGAAGTCTGCATATGGCTCCTGATTGGCTAGAAGTCTATGTATGGCTTCTGATTGGCTAGAAGTCTACGTATGGCTCCTGATTGGCTAGAAGTCTATGTATGGCTCGTGATTGGCTAGAAGTTTGTGCATGGCTCCTGATTGGCTGGAAGTCTACATATGGCTCTTGATTGGCTAGAAGTCTACGTATGGCTCCTGATTGGCTAGAAGTCTACGTATGGCTCCTGATTGGCTAGAAGTCTATGTATGGCTCCTGATTGGCTAGAAGTCTACGTATGGCTCCTGAATGGCTAGAAGTCTACGTATGGCTCCTGATTGGCTAGAAGTCTACATATGGCTCTTGATTGGCTAGAAGTCTACGTATGGCTCCTGATTGGCTAGAAGTCTACGTATGGCTCCTGATTGGCTTGAAGTCTACATATGGCTCCTGATTCGCTAGAAGTCTACATATGGCTTCTGATTCGCTAGAAGTGTACATTTGGCTCCTGATTGGCTAGAAGTCTATGCATGGCTCCTGATTGGCTAGAAGTCTACTTATGGCTACTGATTGGCTAGAAGTCTATGTATGGCTCTTGATTGGCTAGAAACTTAATTATGGGTCCTGATTGGCTAGAAGTCTACATATGGCTACTGATTGGCTGGAAGTCTATGTATGGCTCCTGATTGGCTAGAGGTCCACGTATGGCTCCTGATTGGCGAGAAGTGTACGTATGGCTCCTGATTGGCTAGAAGTCTACATATGGCTTCTGATTTGCTAGAAGTATATGTATGGCTTTTGATTGGCTAGAAGTCTATGTATGGCTCCTAATTGGCTAGAAGTCTACGCATGGCTGCTGATTGGCTAGAAGTCTACATATGGCTGCTGATTGGCTAGAAGTCTACGTATGGTTCCTGATTGGCTAGAAGTCTATGTATGGCTCATGATTGGCTAGAAGTCTATGTATAGCTCCTGATTGGCTAGAAGTCGACGCATGGCTCCTGATTGGCTAGAATTCTACGTATGGCTCCTGATTGGCTAGAAGTCTACGTATGGCTCCTGATTGGCTAGTAGTCTACGTATGGCTCTTGATTGACTAGAAGTTTACATATGGCTCCTGATTGGCTAGAAGTCTACGTATATCTCATGATTGGCTTGAAGTCTACGTATGGCTCCTGATTTGCTAGAAGTCTACATATGGTACCTGATTGGCTAGAAGTCTACGTATGGTTCCTGATTGGCTAGAAATTTACGTATGGATCCTGATTGGCTAGAAGTCTACATATGGCTCCTGATTGGCTAGAAGTCTATGTATGGCTCCTGATTGGCTAGAAGTCTACATATGGCACCTTATTGGCTAGAAGTCTACGTATGGCTCCTGATTGGCTAGAAGCCTACGTATGGCTTCTGATTGGCTAGAAGTCTATATATGGCTCCTGATTGGCTAGAAGTCTACGTGTGGCTTCTGATTGGCTAGAAGTCTACGTATGGCACCTGATTGGTTAGAAGTCTACGTATGGCTCCTGATTGGCTAGAAGTCTACATATGGCTCTTGATTGGCTAGAAGTTTACATATGGTTCCTGATTGGCTAGAAGTCTACGTATGGCTCCTGATTGGCTAGAAGTTTACGTATTGCTCCTGATTGGCTAGAAGTCTATGTATGGCTCCTGATTGGCTAGAAGTCTACGTATGGCTCCTGATTGGCTAGAAGTCTACGTATGGCTCCTGATTGGCTAGAAGTCTATGTATGGCTCCTGATTGGCTGGAAGTCTACATATGGCACCTGATTGGCTAGAAGTCTACGTATGGCTCCTGATTGGCTGGAAGTCTATGTATGGCTTCTGATTGGCTAGAAGTCTATGTATGGCTCCTGATTGGCTAGAAGTCTATGTATGGCTTCTGATTCGCTAGAAGTCTACGTATGGCACCTGATTGGTTAGAAGTCTATGTATGGCTCCTGATTGGCTAGAAGTCTACGTATGGCTCCTGATTGGCTAGAAGTCTACGTATTGCTCCTGATTGGCTAGAAGTCTATGTATGGCTCCTGATTGGCTAGAAGTCTACGTATGGCTCCTAATTGGCTAGAAGTCTACGTATGGCTCTTGATTGGCTAGAAGTTTACATATGGTTCCTGATTGGCTAGAAGTCTATGTATGGCACCTGATTGGCTAGAAGTCTATGTATGGCTCCTGATTGGCTGGAAGTCTGCATATGGCTCCTGATTGGCTAGAAGTCTATGTATGGCTCCTGATTGGCTAGAAGTCTACGTATGGCTCCTGATTGGCTAGAAGTCTATGTATGGCTCGTGATTGGCTAGAAGTCTATGCATGGCTCCTGATTGGCTAGAAGTCTACATATGGCTCTTGATTGACTAGAAGTCTACGTATGGCTCCTGATTGGCTAGAAGTCTACGTATGGCTCCTGATTGGCTAGAAGTCTATGTATGGCTCCTGATTGGCTAGAAGTCTACGTATGGCTCCTGAATGGCTAGAAGTCTACGTATGGCTCCTGATTGGCTAGAAGTCTACATATGGCTCTTGATTGGCTAGAAGTCTACGTATGGCTCCTGATTGGCTAGAAGTCTATGTATGGCTCCTGATTGGCTAGAAGTCTACGTATGGCTCCTGAATGGCTAGAAGTCTACGTATGGCTCCTGATTGGCTAGAAGTCTATGTATGGCTCTTGATTGGCTAGAAGTCTACGTATGGCTCTTGATTGGCTAGTAGTCTACGTATGGCTCCTGATTGGCTAGAAGTCTACCTATGGCTCCTGATTGGCAAGAAGTTTACATATGGCTCCTGATTGGCTAGAAGTCTATGTATGGCTCCTGATTGGCTAGAAGTTTATGTATGGCTTCTGAATGGCTAGAAGTCTATGTATGGCACCTGATTGGCTAGAAGACTATGTATGGCTCCTGATTGGCTAGAAGTCTACGTATGGCTTCTGATTGGCTAGAAGTCTATGTATGGCTCCTGATTGGCTAGAAGTCTACGTATGGCTCCTGATTGGCTAGAAGTCTACGTATGGCACCTGATTGGCCAAAAGTCTACGTATGGCTCCTGATTGGTTGGAAGTCTGCATATGGCTCCTGATTGGCTAGAAGTCTTCGTATGGCTCATGATTGGCTAGAAGTCTACGTATGGCTCCTGATTGGCTTGAAGTCTATGTATGGCTCTTGGCTGGCTAGAAGTCTATGTATGGCTCCTGATTGGCTAGAAGTCTACGTATGGCTCCTGATTTGCTAGAAGTCTACGTATGGCTCCTGATTGGCTTGAAGTCTACATATGGCTCCTGATTGGCTAGAAGTCTACATATGGCTTCTGATTGGCTAGAAGTGTACATTTGGCTCCTGATTGGCTAGAAGTCTATGTATGGCTCCTGATTGGCTAGAAGTCTACTTATGGCTCCTGATTGGCTAGAAGTCTATGTATGGCTCTTGATTGGCTAGAAACTTAATTATGGGTCCTGATTGGCTAGAAGTCTACATATGGCTACTGATTGGCTAGAAGTCTACGTATGGCTCCTGATTGGCTAGAGGTCCACGTATGGCTCCTGATTGGCGAGAAGTGTACGTATGGCTCCTGATTGGCTAGAAGTCTACATATGGCTTCTGATTTGCGAGAAGTATATGTATGGCTCCTGATTGGCTAGAAGTCTATGTATGGCTCCTAATTGGCTAGAAGTCTACGCATGGCTGCTGATTGGCTAGAAGTCTACATATGGGTCCTGATTGGCTAGAAGTCTACGTATGGCTCCTGATTGGCTAGAAGTCTACATATGGCTCCTGATTGGCTAGAAGTCTATGTATGGCTCCTGATTGGCTAGAAGTCGACACATGGCTCCTGATTGGCTAGAATTCTACGTATGGCTCCTGATTGGCTAGAAGTCTATGTATGGCTCCTGATTGGCTAGTAGTCTACGTATGGCTCTTGATTGACTAGAAGTTTACATATGGCTCCTGATTGGCTAGAAGTCTACGTATGGCTCCTGATTGGCTTGAAGTCTACGTATGGCTCCTGATTTGCTAGAAGTCTACATATGGTACCTGATTGGCTAGAAGTCTACGTATGGTTCCTGATTGGCTGGAAATTTACGTATGGCTCCTGATTGGCTAGAAGTCTACATATGGCTCCTGATTAGCTAGAAGTCTATGCATGGCTCCTGATTGGCTAGAAGTCTACATATGGCACCTTATTGGCTAGAAGTCTACGTATGGCTCCTGATTGGCTAGAAGCCTACGTATGGCTTCTAATTGGCTAGAAGTCTATATATGGCTCCTGATTGGCTAGAAGTCTACGTGTGGCTTCTGATTGGCTAGAAGTCTACGTATGGCACCTGATTGGTTAGAAGTCTACGTATGGCTCCTGATTGGCTAGAAGTCTACGTATGGCTCTTGATTGGCTAGAAGTTTACATATGGTTCCTGATTGGCTAGAAGTCTACGTATGGCTCCTGATTGGCTATAAGTTTACGTATTGCTCCTGATTGGCTAGAAGTCTATGAATGGCTCCTGATTGGCTAGAAGTCTACGTATGGCTCCTGATTGGCTAGAAGTCTACGTATGGCACCTGATTGGCTAGAAGCCTACGTATAGCTCCTGATTGGCTAGCAGTCTACGTATGGCTTCTGATTGGCTAGAAGTCTATATATGGCTCCTGATTGGCTAGAAGTCTATGTATGGCTCCTGATTGGCTAGAAGTCTACATATGGTACCTGATTGGCTAGAAGTCTACGTATGGCTCCTGATTGGCTAGAAATTTACGTATGGCTCCTGATTGGCTAGAAGTCTACGTATGGCTCCTGATTGGCTAGAAGTCTATGTATGGCTCCTGATTGGCTGGAAGTCTACATATGGCACCTGATTGGCTAGAAGTCTACGTATGGCTCCTGATTGGCTGGAAGTCTACGTATGGCTTCTGATTGGCTAGAAGTCTATGTATGGCTCCTGATTGGCTAGAAGTCTATGTATGGCTTCTGATTCGCTAGAAGTCTACGTATGGCAGCTGATTGGTTAGAAGTCTATGTATGGCTCCTGATTGGCTAGAAGTCTACGTATGGCTCCTGATTGGCTAGAAGTCTACGTATGGCTCCTGATTGGCTAGAAGTCTATGTATGGCTCCTGATTGGCTAGAAGTCTACGTATGGCTCCTAATTGGCTAGAAGTCTACGTATGGCTCTTGATTGGCTAGAAGTTTACATATGGTTCCTGATTGGCTAGAAGTCTATGTATTGCACCTGATTGGCTAGAAGTCTATGTATGGCTCCTGATTGGCTGGAAGTCTGCATATGGCTCCTGATTGGCTGGAAGTCTACGTATGGCTCCTGATTGGCTAGAAGTCTACGTATGGCTCCTGATTGGCTAGAAGTCTATGTATGGCTCGTGATTGGCTAGAAGTCTATGCATGGCTCCTGATTGGCTAGAAGTCTACATATGGCTCTTGATTGGCTAGAAGTCTACGTATGGCTCCTGATTGGCTAGAAGTCTACGTATGGCTCCTGATTGGCTAGAAGTCTATGTATGGCTCCTGATTGGCTAGAAGTCTACGTATGGCTCCTGAATGGCTAGAAGTCTACGTATGGCTCCTGATTGGCTAGAAGTCTACATATGGCTCTTGATTGGCTAGAAGTCTACGTATGGCTCCTGATTGGCTAGAAGTCTATGTATGGCTCCTGATTGGCTAGAAGTTTATGTATGGCTTCTGAATGGCTAGAAGTCTATGTATGGCACCTGATTGGCTAGAAGACTATGTATGGCTCCTGATTGGCTAGAAGTCTACGTGTGGCTTCTGATTGGCTAGAAGTCTATGTATGGCTCCTGATTGGCTAGAAGTCTACATATGGCTCCTGATTGGCTAGAAGTCTACGTATGGCACCTGATTGGCTAGAAGTCTACGTATGGCTCCTGATTGGTTGGAAGTCTGCATATGGCTCCTGATTGGCTAGAAGTCTACGTATGGCTCCTGATTGGCTAGAAGTCTACGTATGGCTCCTGCTTGGCTTGAAGTCTATGTATGGCTCTTGGCTGGCTAGAAGTCTATGTATGGCTCCTGATTGGCTAGAAGTCTACGTATGGCTCCTGATTGGCTAGAAGTCTACGTATGGCTCCTGATTGGCTTGAAGTCTACATATGGCTCCTGATTGGCTAGAAGTCTACATATGGCTTCTGATTGGCTAGAAGTGTACGTTTGGCTCCTGATTGGCTAGAAGTCTATGTATGGCTCCTGATTGGCTAGAAGTCTGCTTATGGCTCCTGATTGGCTAGAAGTCTATGTATGGCTCTTGATTGGCTAGAAACTTAATTATGGGTCCTGATTGGCTAGAAGTCTACATATGGCTACTGATTGGCTAGAAGTCTACATATGGCTCCTGATTGGCTAGAGGTCCACGTATGGCTCCTGATTGGCGAGAAGTGTACGTATGGCTCCTGATTGGCTAGAAGTCTACATATGGCTTCTGATTTGCTAGAAGTATATGTATGGCTCATGATTGGCTAGAAGTCTATGTATGGCTCCTAATTGGCTAGATGTCTACGCATGGCTGCTGATTGGCTAGAAGTCTACATATGGCTCCTGATTGGCTAGAAGTCTACGTATGGCTCCTGATTGGCTAGAAGTCTATGTATGGCTCCTGATTGGCTAGAAGTCGACGCATGGCTCCTGATTGGCTAGAATTCTACGTATGGCTCCTGATTGGCTAGAAGGCTACGTATGGCTCCTGATTGGCTAGTAGTCTACGTATGGCACTTGATTGGCTAGAAGTTTACATATGGCTCCTGATTGGCTAGAAGTCCACGTATGGCTCCTGATTGGCTAGAAGTCTACGTATGGCTCCTGATTTGCTAGAAGTCTACACATGGTTCCTGATTGGCTAGAAGTCTACGTATGGCTCCTGATTGGCTAGAAATTTACGTATGGCTCCTATTTGGCTAGAAGTCTACATATGGCTCCTGATTGGCTAGAAGTCTATGTATGGCTCCTGATTGGCTAGAAGTCTACATATGGCACCTTATTGGCTAGAAGTCTACGTATGGCTCCTGATTGGCTAGAAGCCTACGTATGGCTTCTGATTGGCTAGAAGTCTATATATGGCTCCTGATTGGCTAGAAGTCTACGTGTGGCTTCTGATTGGCTAGAAGTCTACGTATGGCACCTGATTGGTTAGAAGTCTACGTATGGCTCCTGATTGGCTAGAAGTCTATGTATGGCTCTTGATTGGCTAGAAGTTTACATATGGTTCCTGATTGGCTAGAAGTCTACGTATGGCTCCTGATTGGCTAGAAGTTTACGTATTGCTCCTGATTGGCTAGAAGTCTATGTATGGCTCCTGATTGGCTAGATGTCTACTTATGGCTCCTGATTGGCTAGAAGTCTACGTATGGCACCTGATTGGCTAGAAGCCTACGTATAGCTCCTGATTGGCTAGCAGTCTATGTATGGCTTCTGATTGGCTAGAAGTCTATGTATGGCTCCTGATTGGCTAGAAGTCTACGTATGGCACCTGATTGGCTAGAAGTCTACGTATGGCTCCTGATTGGCTAGAAGTCTACGTGTGGCTCCTGATTGGCTTGAAGTGTACGTATGGCTCCTGATTGGCTAGAAGTCTACGTATGGCTCCTGATTGGCTAGAAGTCAATGTGTGGCTCCTGATTGGCTAGAAGTCTACGTATGGCTCCTGATTGGCTAGAAGCCTACGTATAAGCTCCGCCTACTGTTCTATGATGCCCAATAGTCAATTATTATATTAGAAAAAATAATGCAAATAAAAGCAAAAAAAAAAAAAAAATTAAAACAATCCAAAAAATATACTGGGTAACAGGAGACTTGCTAGGGGTGCTCCGTAGAATTAACAATGTTGGCATAGAATTATTGAGAGGTACAGTTAATCAAGATTCGGCATTGAGGCTGTTGCCTCTGATTATTCGAGAGACATATAAGATAGAGGATTGCGACCTTTACAGTGTAGCCTTAAATGGAAGCCACAGGATGTTCGTGAAACTACTGTCTTCACAGGTGTATGAAGATCTACTTGATCATTATCAGGATGTTGCTATCGAGGTTAATGAGGACATACTGGTAAAGATGGTCGATGTTTCGCGGCAATTTACGTATGTTAAGTAATGTGCCTTTCGAGGCGAATGAAGCTGACCTACGTAGTGTGTTTGGGAAGTTTGGAACTATACACGCAGCTCAACAAGGCAAGTGGACGGCAGGGGCTTATGAGGGTTATCCAGAAGGCAGTTTTAGCCTGAAGATGACTCTGAGGCAACCAATACCTTCGTATGTGTTCTTAGAGGAATTCAGGACACAAATACTTGTAACTTACGCTGGACAACGTAGAACTTGTAGACTGTGTGATGGTTATGATCACATAGCGGCTGAATGTGTGAGGCGGAGGACGGACCAGGGAATACCGAGGAGTGACATTACTAGGCGAGGATCTATGGTGACTGATCAGTACCTCAAGGATGGACGTAAGTGTGGTCGGTTGTGGAGTGAGGAAGTGGAGGAAAGGCAACGTGAGGTGGAGCCTGAGGGTTCTGTGGAGCAATTGAGTGCATCTGCAGAGGGTGTGACGCACGAGGCGGACAAGGACGCAAGACATGAAGTAGAAATTGACGTAGTGCTTGAGACAGTTTTGCAGGAGATGTTCCCCAAAGCAGAGGAAACCTTGATAGAGGAAAAGATGGGAGAGCAGGTACCGGGACAAGGGAAAGATGCATGCGAGCCTGGAGGAAGGAATGAAATGTCGGTTTTGCCAAGTAGTGAGAAGGGGACTGAAGTGATAGAGGTGGAGGTGCTCAATAAGGAAGGTCAGGAGACAAGCATGGTGGAAGAGGAAGTGTCTAGGAAGAGGGCAGCAGTCACGTCTGACTCGGATGACGTCCTCACTCCAGCACAAAGACTGGGGAAAAAGGCGGGGATTGAAGGTGTGTATAGAGGCAAAGAGAAAAAGAAATGCCAGCAAGGGGCTAGGAGTGGAGGGGGTGGGGTGAATGCCAAGGACGGTGTGTATGGGGCTACAGGACAGTGAAAAAATGAGGTGGGGAAACGTGGGTGGAAAACGTAAGCAGGCCTAAGGTATATGACAATTAATGTTAATGGGCTATGTAATAGTCCTAAGTGTGTATGGTTGAGAGGACTGCTGTATCGTAACAAGGTAGATGTTGCTTTCATACAAGAGCATAACTTGAAAGCGGGAAAATTGCGGGAGGTGAATGGATATCGGGCTTTTGTAATGCCAACGACACGTTTAAAAGGCAGAATAGGTGTTTTAATTCGTGAGGCAAGTCCATTTGTTTTGCAAAGGTTTGAGGAGGGGGTGAGGGACGAATAGTGAGGGTGGACGGGTGGTCGATGCGTGAACGCATGTCTTTTGTTGGAGTGTATGCTCCGGCGGAGAACAATGTGAGGGTAAAATCGGCATTTGTAAGGGATGATCTGGTGTATTTCTTGAGAGCGCTACCCAGGATTGCATTGATTGGGGAGATTGGAATTGTATAATAAGGAGAATTGATGTGACGCCAGAGGGGGCGGGATATTTCTCAAACGTGTTGAGAGATTTGTGTAGAGATATTGAGGTACGAGATGCATTTTGTGGTAGAATAGGTGAAGTGCAACATACGTATGTAAGGAAGGAATACGCAGTCACGGTATTGTGCCTTTTTTGTTATTTAGATTGGATAGGATGTATATAACGCAAGGGGTTTCAGTAGAGTCTTTTAACACCGTAGAAGCAATTTATTCAGATCACAGGGAAGTGGTGGTGGGGGTGGCATGGGATTCGTTTGTGAAACGGTTTGACAGCTACTGGAAATTAAACACGTGACTCCTTGAGGATGAGGAAGTGGAGGTGGGGTTTGCTTTGTTGTGGAGGAAGCTAAGTGAGGAGGCAAAAAGGGTTAATAATGTGGTACGTTGGTGGGATAGTGTGGCCAAGGAGAGGATTCGTAGGTTTTATGTGGGTGAGGGGAAGCGTATAAATCAACTGAAGTATAGATTAACAAATTATTTGGAGAGTAGATTAGAATACTATCATGAGCAAGGAGTGGTGGGAAGGGTATTCCAAACAGAGGCAATGGATGATCTGAAGAGAAGGTTAAGAGAGGTGCAGGAGGAGAGATTTCATATGGTGAGGGTGCAGGAGGGAGTGGAGGAAGTGCTTTGAGGGGATAAACCATCGGCATGTGTGTTGCAGAGACAACAGCAGAGGAGGACAGCGACCACGATAGCGGATTTGGAAGTGCACTCTGAGGTGAAAGGTTTTAGGGAGGGGCAGGTGTTAAAAACAACAGAGGGGATGAGTATGTTCGCGGATGAGTGGTATGGGTAATGTTGGAAAAGTAAAGGGGTAAATAGGGAGGATCTTGATGGGGTGTGTGGTGTAGTGCCTGTAGCTGGGGAGAAAGGACAGGGAAGCTTTGGGTGGTGATATTGAAGAGGAGGAGATATGGAGAGGGCTTGTAGACATGCGCAGGGGCAAAGCACCAGGTATTGATGGACTACCAAGTGAATTTTACTTTAAAAATTGGGATCTGTTACGGGTTTTTTTAGTAATGCTGTTCAACAGAATGAAAGAGGGGGGAGAATTGGGCGAGATGCAAAGTATAGGGTTCATTGTGCTTGTACCTAAGGGTAAGGTGCAGAGTACACTTAAGGATTACAGAGCGATTACTCTCATGTGTGCGGACTATAAATTTTTTGCGAAGGTTTTGGGGAATAGGTTAAAATGTGTACTGGGAAGAGTAGTCTCAAAAGGTCAACTAGGGTTGCCGGGATGGTCGATGGTGATGGGGCACGGAATACTTAAGGGGTTTGTTGAGAGTTTTGAGGGAACACAGGAAGGAAGGGGGGTATGGTGGCGATTGATTGGCAGGGTGCTTATGATCAGGTGGATAGGGAGGGTTTAAGACAGATCCTTAGCAAACAAGGTTTAGGGGATGAGATTGTGGGATGGGTTGAAACGTTGTATAAGGGGGCAAAAGCGAGGATTCAGATCAATGGACGTGTGGGAGGTGTGGTGAACATGGATAGGGGCTTGAGGCAGGGATGCGCACTATCCCAGTTATTATTTGCATGTGTGCAAGATCCATTTTATAGGTTGGTAGAGACAAGAGTTTGTTGGGGGGAGGGGTCGAGGGAGGGCATGATTAGGCATCATATGGTAGGTTATGTATATGACACGACACTCCTAGTCCAGAAGGGAACAAGGTTGAGAGAGCTGGGAGGGGTGGTTTGCATGTTTGGAGGGGCGAGAGGTATGACGGTAAACGTTGAGAAAACAAAGATCATGGGGCTGGGGGCATGGAGAGACAGAGTTGATTGGGACTGTGATGTGGTGAGAAGGCAGGAAGGGCAGTTATTAATATGTGGCATTTTGTATGGGGCGACCATACGGGAGGCTAGGGAGGCAAATTCGTTGAGAATGGTGGGACACGTGGAACGTCGGTTGGGGATGTTACGGCCTTATCACTTGACATTATTGCAATGGGCGATTGTTATTAATGTATTGCTGTACAGTAAGGTATGGTATGTAGCTGCAGTTTTTCTGTTGCTGATAGCTGATATTACTCGTATCCTTAGAAGTGTTTTTAGGTTCTTATGGGGCTCAGGATGTGAATAGATGAAGAGGGAGGTGGTGACTTTGCCGGTGAGGAAGGGAGGTTTAGGTTTGTTGAACCTGGGGAGGAGAGTGAAATGCATTTTTATCAGGTGGGAGTGGAAAAGACCTGGGGGACAGAGGGGGCCACACATGCAACGGTTGTATGACATTTTGAGGGGAATGTATGGAGGTGGGGAATGGAGGGAGTGTGAGATTTTGTTGAGGGCACTTTTGTGGGCGCATGAGCCAGAGAAATTACAGGTGAGGGATTTATATCGAATATTGAGGGTAGAGGAGCCGGCCCCAGTTGAGGGGCTGTTCCTGATGTATGCATGGGGCGCTATATGGAGTCTGTTCGGTAAACTAAAGATAGGGCCCAGGGTGTGAGAGATCATGTTTAAATTTTTACATGGGATTCTGCCTACTGGATTAGTCCTCAGAAATAGGCGTGTCGTAGAGGAGGGTTGGTGTGGGTTATGTGGGGAGCTAGAGACAGCTTACCACGTGGTAGTGGTATACTTTTGCGATTATTTGGGGAGTGTGCAGGAATGGCTGGGGGAAGTGGTCACAGGTCCATCACTGTGGGGGAGTTGCTAGTGTTGCGAGGGGGGGAGTGGGTTTAGATTGTCATGTAAAGAGTTCGATAAAAGGGGGGGGGGGTAACAAACGGACTTGCCAAACGAAAGTTGTTGGTGGAAGAAAGTTTGGCGTGCATGTGTGTGGGTGAGGGAGAGGTGCAAGTGAGAATTGTGTGTAACTGGGATGTGCATGTGAGTGCTAACCAAGTTCAGGCATTCTTTGTGTTAATTAATATTCGTCAATTAATGCCTTCTGAAGAAGGGCCTTTGTAGTAAAATATAATATTAGAAGTCTGGGAATGCTGCATGGGACAGCAAACAAAATAGGATTTGACTCCCATTGTACACTAACTCAGGTATGATATCAATGGTTCTTATGGGTCTGTTATTATTATGGAACGTACAACACATCTTGTGGTCCTAGCATATGCAACAATGTGGGGATGTCCAGAGGGGTAGTTATAGATGGGAGGGGGGTGGGAGGGAGCAACATGATTGAGATCATGTTGAGAGGGATAAAATTAATATGTATGGTGGGGGCTTAAAATTTTTCTTCCTGTGAGGTTAGGCACTCAAAATGATTGCTGTTTGTTTATGTTAGAAATCAAACTGTTACATGTTTATATAATGTACTTATTGCATTTGTTTTGTAAGACATGAGGCAGTTATAACCTTTACAATTTTAAAGTTTAGGAACAGACGTACCATTATAATTTATGCTTAATATTCTTACGTGTTGTAAGTTTCATACTTTTGGATAGCATTAAATATGGATAAAATTAATTAATATGCAATGTGAGGGCTTGGTTGGATACATGTCGGGTTTATAATTGTATGCATTTGTATTCTTGTGGTATAACATACCTATGTTTTAGGTATATTGGGGAATATATGATATATCCGTTGTGTGATCTGTTTAGGGAAATGGGAAAGGCCGGTATAAGTCACTATACGGCATTATGTTCTTTTACTGGTATTAAACAGATGCACACATCTTGTAAGTACTTTTTTAATTGCTGTTGTTATGTATAAACATAACAACATGATGTAGTGTCAGGCCAAGTTACTGGTTAGTACCATATACACTGTACCTTTTCTTTGTGCACCTCGCCACATAGGTACATGTATAGTATGTGCTGTTTAAAGGCAAAGTTCATATTATTATTATTATTATTATTAAAGATTAGCCGGTATTCTCCCGGCCCGGGCCTTTTCCAAGTGGTGGCCCGGCCTTGGCTCCCTCTTTAGGGAGTGTCTGAGACCTAAGTCTCCCATGGGAGGAGTACTTTGGGACCAACTGTCCCCAAGCCTAGCCACAAGCTAGGCCTCTCTGGTCTGCCATCCCCGCCCCAGGGGGGGCAAATGGGAATGACAGTCTTGTGAGCTAAAGGCTCGGGCTCAGGCACCTACCCTACCCTAGAAGGGTTAGGCATGGTATCGATCAAAATTCATAATATGGTTAGGGATGTGTATATTAATGTATTATTGGTGTAGGTGATTCTTGTATAACCTATGTTCAGTTATATGTACACCTAGTGTGTATCTGTTAGCTTCTTGTGTCACCTGTAATGTGCAACATTGTATGTTTTATGTTGTAATGGTATTTCACCCTTGGTTACAGGGTCCATTGTTGTAATGTAGTGTATTTTAAATAAAATATAATAAAAATTTATTGTACCATTGTGTTGCCAAAGAGTTAAGATATTTTTCTATATCAATATCCATAATTTTTGGAAATTTTTTATGGGTGTCGCGCCAGGCATGTGACGGCCAACTTAAACATTAAATATTCTTCTTAAATAACCTAATGTTTACATTTATACAACAATATTTTAATAACTATAAAAAATATAAAACATTAATAATTATATTTATAAGGAAATCTAACTGTTGGACTTTTTGAAAGAACAACTTTTGTTCCTTTAAGAACTAACATAAAGATTTGGACAAAAAATTTTTTTTTCTTAAAAATTTAATTTTAATTGGTTGCACGAAAACAGCTTGCTAGATCGACGCCATGCCCAGCCCCTCTAGGGTAGGGTAGGTGCCTGAGCCCCGAGCCTTTAGCTCATAAGACTGTCATTCCCATTAGCCCCCTTGTGGCGGGGATGGCAGACCAGAGAGGCCTAGCTTGTGGCTAGGCCTAGGGACAGTTGGTCCCAAAGATGAGGAGGTACTTGTGCCTCCTCCCATGGGAGACTTAGGTCTCAGACACTCCCTAAAGAGGGAGCCAAGGCTGGGCCACCACTTGGAAAAGGCCCGGGCCGGGAGAATACGGGCCGGGAGAATACCGGCGAATCTTTAATAATAATAATAATAACAACTTGCTAAGAGAGAAGGCCTGAGCTTGCTAACATCTGCAGCTCATAAGGCTGCCATCCCCACGAGCCCCTTCGAGGCGGAGTAGATGGCAGACCAGAGGCCTAGCTTCTCCCTACGAGCCCCGTGAGGGCAGGGAATGTGGCTAGGCCTGGGGACACTTGGTCCCAAAGATGAGGAGGTACTTGTCCTTCCTCCCATGGGAGACTTAAGTCTCGAGACACTCCCCAGATAGGGAGCCAAGGCCGGGTCACCACTACTTGGAAAAGACTCGGGCCGGAAGAATACCGGTGAATAAAAAAAAAAAAAACAGCTTGCTACCATCTGTAGCTCATAAGACTGCCATCCCCACGAGCCCCTTTGAGGCGGGGTAGATGGCAGACCAGAGGCCTAGCTTCTCCCTACGAGCCCCGTGAGGGCGGGGAATGTGGCTAGGCCTGGGGACACTTGGTCCCAAAGATGAGGAGGTACTTGTACCTCCTCCCATGGGAGACTTAAGTCTCGAGACACTCCCCAGATAGGGAGCCAAGGCCGGGTCACCACTACTTGGAAAAGACCCGGGCCGGGAGAATACCGGCGAATAAAAAAAAAAAAAAAAAACAACCATTCAACCCATCCAAGACAGTGTTTCGACGTGCAAGGCTTATCGACTGGACGAAGATTGGAAAACGGTGTGTGTTGTGTTCACAAATCTGTGTTAGTTTATGCACAGATTGGCGTCGTTTCGTCGTTTCTGGTGATCCTTGAACTGTGTTCGGTGCTTCAGAGCAGTGAGCCACGAGAGGGTGGCTATGGGCCCCAACTGAGGCTCTGAGCCTCACAGCTCTGCACCCAGTGTGGGCAGCTGTGAGGTCACAGGCAGCAGCTCTGCTGCTGGCTCTGTCCCCACACCTACAGTCACCATGACAGATCCAGGAGAGCGGCCTATACGTTCCTTGGAATGCGGGGACGAGTTGGAGGACGACGTGGGGCAGGTGGGAGCCCCCTCCAAGAAGGCCAAGGATGCAGTGGAGACTACTGTATCTACCAATCTGCCACTAGGTCCGTCGGCAGCCCCTACCCAAGAAGACTTGCACCCCCAGATGGCCATAGGGGTCGTGGAAGGAAGCCAGGAGGATGTAGCTCCTCAACTGGCAAGGATGGAGCCATCCCAGGTCCCTACACCAGTTGCGTCAGCCTCCACAGTGGACGGGGACTGGCTGACTCCATGTGGAAGGAGGAGTTCCCGCTCAGCTCGGGCATAAGCAACCAGGGCCTTCAACAAATTCAAGGTTCCCAACTACGGGTTTGTAAGGTATCTGGAAGGTCTACCCCACCTCAAGTTCTGCTGCGAGTTCACTCTCAGGAACGAGGTTCTGGTCATTCCTCGGGACGAAGACTCTTACGAGGAGTTGAAGGGGCTGGTTGTGACCCATCCCAGTATGGTGGAACTGGTTGCTTCAGAGAAGGTGTACAAGGGGGTGCTTTTACACGTCCCTGTGCCCCTCCCACTGGACCCCATTTTGGAAGTGCCCAATATTGTTAAGGCGGAGCGACTCGCTGCAACGGTGAACAAGGTGCCCACCCGCCAGGTGCTGATCCACCACAAAGGTCCACTTCCCACGCACCTGGACCTTGGGGTCTGGGGAAGATTCAAGACCCGACCATACCTGTCAGGCCCAGTACAATGCTTCAACTGCCAGAGGTTCAATCATATTGCAGCCACCTGCCAGTGAGAGAAATGTGGTGTGTGCAGCAAGGCACACGACTCGAAGGACTGCATTGCAATCCTCAAACAGCCAACTGGCGAAGCCCTTCGGCCAGAGCCCAAGTGTGCCAACTGCTCAAAGAGGCACCATGCCTGGAACCGGAGCTGTCCTGTGATGGTGCAGCACTGGCAGCAGGTTCGTCATCGGAATGACCCGACAGCTCCGATGCCACCCAGCCTTGGAACTGCCCAGCAACAGTCAGCATGGGCTCCAATCACGGTTCCCCGGATACCGCAGGAGGGCAATACCAGCGAGTTCCCAGCACTGGGCTCCCAGCAGTGGCAGCAGGGGGCAGGCACTGGTTTGCAGCAGCGTGGTCAACTGCGGGGTCAGAAGGTAAGGTGGCCAAGAAGACAGAATCATTGGGAAAAACAGCCACAGGCCAGGCACACTGCCCAGCAGGTCCCAGCTTGGCACCAACATTCCTTGCCATACCACCAGCAGGCATCTTCCCAAGGGCAGGCCCCTACTGTGAGCGGCCAGAGTCAGGCAGAGGTTCCCCGCCGGGGGACTTGGAAGCCCATGGCCACTCATGCCGGGCCCAGGGTGCACCCAGCTTATGCTGCTGCAGTGTCGACAGCAACCCAGACATACCCAGTGACCCAGCCCCGACTCGACGGGTCGTCCAGCTCAATGCCTGCAGAGGTAATGGTCGAATCCTTTCCGGATCGACTGAAGAAAACCATCGGGGTCATCTCAGCGCTCCTCTGTCGCCTGCTGCCGTCGGCAGAGGACAGGGGCGCCTGCAGGA
The DNA here is from genome assembly GCF_038502225.1 of Cherax quadricarinatus. NCBI lineage: Eukaryota > Metazoa > Arthropoda > Malacostraca > Decapoda > Parastacidae > Cherax > Cherax quadricarinatus. Next base: position 33,754,415 of record NC_091326.1, read on the forward strand.
AGCTCCTGTCATGGGTGCTGGGCGTGGTCCTACTGGACAGGAAAGACTCAATGGAACTTCAAGCCATCATCCAGGAGTCCTTCCAGTCTGTGATGGAAGAGGCCCCGGAGTCGCCAACAACGGACGGTGAGTCCCAGGCAGAGATGGAATCAGTGAGCCACCTCTGCGGACCTTGAAGATCCTCCAGTGGAACATTTGTGGGCTGCAGCGGAAAATTCACTTAGTGATTGAAGCTGCAGTTCAGGATGAGGTTGATGTCTTTCTGTCTCAGGAGACACTCACCGATTCGTCACGTCAAATGCAGCCACGTATTCCGGGATTCTCTGCCTACCTTCAGCGCCTGGAAGGGACTGGCAGGGGCACGGCGATCTATGTCAGGACCACTATCCCTCATTCAATCTCCACTGACCGCATCGACTGTGGGGAGGGCGTAGAGGTTCAGGCTGTCACCCTACACCTGGCGGATGGACCTCTCGTGGTTTACAATATTTACAGAAGCTCTCAGTACACCCTTGACATTTCAGAGGTGGCAGCACTCGCCCCACGGGAGGGTCTTGTTGTGGCTGGGGATGTCAATGCCCACCACCCAATACTTTCTTGTCTCTCCTACCAACGCAGCTGGGAGGCACCTTGCGGCTGTGCTGGAGGAGGTCCCAGAGATCGCCCTCCTCAATAATGGTGAGCCAACCCATCACTATGGTGGCCGCTTGGATGTCACACTCATGTCTAGGCGGTTGCTCTCGAGCGCGAGATGGGAGGTCCACCCCCGTCTCACCAGTGATCACTTTGCAGTGGTCACCATGCTGATGGTCCAGAGGTTGCCCGCTCCCCACACCTACCCCCAGATGGAATCTAAAAAAGGCCGACTGGCAGTGCTTCCAGGAGGTCATTGAGCGCTGGTGGGCGGAGTCTCCTCTTCCAGAAGACCCAGATGAGGTGGCTCTAAGCTTGCAGGTGGCCTTCACAAGTGCAGCTGAGGCAGCAATACCTAAGATTACAGGCGGAGGGTCATATAAACGTGACTGGTGGTTTTTACAATGAGGACATCAGGGAACAGAACCACCGCCTCAATGTTGTACGCAAGATGCACAGGTGTAATCCCACGGTTGAGTCCATGCACCTGCTCAGGGAAGTGGTGCGGCATGCACGCCATGTCTCACACAGGGTCCGGCAGGCTAAATGGTTCGAGTGGTGTGCCTCCTTCAGCTACTCCTCCACCTTATCTCAGACTTGGACCAAGTTACGATTGGCCACTGGGCAGTGTCGCAGTGTGGCTCGGTTGCACCCAGACCCCGCAACGGAGGCAGAGCGTCTGGTGGACCTATTCACCTCCAGAGCGGCCATGGCTCAACTGCCTCAGGATCTCCAGGACCTCCAAGCCACCCTCCTTCCTAGAAGGGTGATGGTGATCCAAGCAGCATGCCAGGCTGGGGATGTCATGGATGAAGACTTCACCGACCAGGAGCTCCAGGCAGCCTTCACATCTCATCGAGACACTGCTCCGGGGCATGATGGTATCACCTATGGCATGATCACTCAGTCTGGCCATTCTGGACATTCAGCTGTCCTGGGAGTCATCAACCAGACTTGGCGAGCTGGCAAACTCCCTGTCGTATGGAAGGAGGCTGACATCATACCGATTCCTAAGCCTGGGGATCCTGGCAGTGTGAGACCCATCTCCCTCACCAGTTGCATTTCGAAGGTGTCTGAAAGGTTGGTGTTGGAGCGCCTGAGGTGGAAGCTTGGCCCTCCTCATAAACACCTCTTTGGCTTCACCAGAGGAGTGGGTACTTTCGAAAGCCTTACCACTCTACTGACCGGCATTGGGTCGGACGCCCAAGCCCACATTGTTGTCTTTCTTGACCTCGAGAAAGCTTTTGAGCTAGCCAGTGCACCTGCCATCCTCTCACTCTTGGCCCGCAGGGGGATTAAAGGCAGGCTGCTTTCATGGCTTCATTCCTATCTCCAGGACAGGTGGGCCCGGGTACACTTCCAAGGGCATGCCTCTTCTCTCAAGACCCTGGACAATGGCACTCCACAGGGCGGGGTGCTTAGTCCCACCCTGTTCAATGTACTGATGCATCAGCTGGTGTGTGTTACAAAAAACGCGATTCTAAAAGCTTAGAGATCTCCAGTGAATACTAGAAAGGACTGCCCTTCTAGCATCCAGCCTGTTACTGGGTTTTCGTAACAAGTAGTCAGTATCCTTGTCCAATTATCCATTAAAATTCAGTATGGTTCAATAGTGCTTTAGGATTACAACTGGTAGGCTACTAACTAGAGAAATTAAAATTTAATAAATTTATTAAGTCTAGAGGTATATTATCAAATTAAATTAATTACAGCAATCAAAATAAAATCAATCTCTCGAGTTCAATATTATTGTGCTGAAAGCACATATCACATTTATCATTCTTAAGTACCGTCAGGTACATTAACATTTAATAAGATATTACCAATATGTACAAGTGTGTGTATGCGTGTAAGTGCTCTTAAGTAGTTAGCTATGTCTCAAGACTCGAATAAGACTTAAACAAGTGACTGACAAAGTCCTCAAATAAACTAACTTCTTGACCGACTGGCAACCCGAACAGTCCGCTTGAACAACAAAGAATGCTAAGCCCAATAGCAATGCAATATCAAGCGACTGCGACACAGAATCAGGAACTGGGAAATAATATAACGACACTAAGTAGGGACCATCAGCAGATCCTCCACTAAAGTTACAAAACTCCCATACTACTGAATCTATGTTCAGCATAGGAAAAACGCGACTGTGACAATACACAGAAACCAGTACAAAATTAGGTCAGAAGCTATAGCTAAGGACCTGAGATGTTCAGAGTGTCTATGTGACACACAACCTCAGTACAACGTCGAAAATCACAAAGTCTATACAATGTTCTGTGAACAAAGTTCTACAGAACTAACAAGAATAATGAGACAGACAATCTGTCCAACCAGCAAGCGAGTCTCCAGCAGACTGACTATATGCAACAGTTAGGTATCTTTATTATGAAACGTTTCGCCTACACAGTAGGCTTCTTCAGTCAAGTACAGAAAAGTTGATAGAAGCAGAAGATACTTGAAGACGATGTAATCAGTCCATCACCCTTAAAGTTTTGAGGTGGTCAGTCCCTCAGTCTGGAGAAGAGCATTGTTCCATAGTATGAAACAATATGGAGATGAATGGTATTTTATAAAATGGTATTTTATACCATTTTAATGTTCAATCTGTCAGACACTGCAGCACAAGGGTATCTTGGTACAGACCTGCAATCAACTTCGACAACTTCCACTAGTGAGAGAGGCTGGATTTGAGAGGGACCTGACCTTTCAACATCTGAGTTCTTACCTCTCCTAGTGGCCCACGTCTCACCTCTTGGCGCTATAAAAAGCTCCATTCTATCACTTCATCTCCATATTGTTTCATACTATGGAACAATGCTCTTCCCCAGACTGAGGGACTGACCACCTCAAAACTTTAAGGGTGATGGACTGATTACATCGTCTTCAAGTATCTTCTGCTTCTATCAACTTTTCTGTACTTGACTGAAGAAGCCTACTGTGTAGGCGAAACGTTTCATAATAAAGATACCTAACTGTTGCATATGTGTCTTACCTAACAACCTGTCGGTATTTTATACCATTTTAATGTTCAAGCAGACTGACTACTTCACGAGAGGTGAGGACACCCCCCCCTCGATCACGTGATAGCTACGTGGACAACTGCAGCTCAGAAGCCGGCAGTATAACGAGTGACAAGCGATAATTACAGTAGTTTGACAATCAAGGCTAACTGAGCACATATTATGTACATCCTAACAACATAAGTCAAATAAGAATATAAAGCAATATATTTACGATTTAGCTATTATCGCAAATATAAGCAATATAAAATTATATGAAAAAGTAATATACATTACATATATACATAATAATCATTGTAACCCATTCAGGGGTTGCAACAGTGTGCCTGCCTTTCTCCAGAGGGACCGTCCTCCTCAGCTATGCCGATGACCTGGCACTTGTCGTACCTAGGAAGCGCCGGCTTTTGCAGCGTGCCCAGGAGGACCTCGATCTGCTGGCTTCCACCTGCCGTCACTTGGGACTCAAAACATCTGCAGCAAAATCCAAAGCCATGATCCTTCGCACCAAGGTGCCCAGTCAGAGGCTGCGGGTCCTGGGCATCGACCTGGAGTGGGTTCACAGTTATAGGTACCTTGGCATCTACATTGACAGGCACCTCACCTTCCAGAAACATGTGCGCCACATTAAAGAGAGGGCTCTGCAGAGGGTCAGGGCATTGAGTGCCATGGCCAACCCTAGGGTTGGGGCCAGCCTCGAGGTCATGAGGTTGTTCTACATCCAGGCAATACGTTCCCTCGTTGACTATGGGGCACTTGCTCTAGTTCACACCAGACCCACAAACATCAAATCCCTCTGTGTCATCCAGAACACAGCTGTACGGGCCATGCTGGGGGCTCCTAGGTGGGCCAATGCAGTGGCTCTGAACCTTGAGGTGCAGCTACAGCCTCTTGAAGACAGGATCCAACTGGTAGCTGCCAGGAGGATTGCAAAGTATCTCCGACTCCCAGGGGCTGACAAACTGATGAGAGATTTACGGGTCTGCCAGGGACAGGTCATTCCACTGCATCCCGGCCGCCGATGGATGTGGTCGGTAGCAGATGCCACACAGAAGCTCTTGCCCATGACATTGCTCCAGGCGGGGGGCTGCGACAGACTGGCGGCGAACTACACGGTGCCACCCCCTTGGGCACCAGAGCTGTTTGCGGTGAGCTGGACAACCCTACCAGACAGCAAGAGGCATTGCACCCGGGACATTCTGCACCACCTTGCCTCGGCTAGCATTGTGGGTGCGGAAGGCCCAGGGTGTGTGCCATATTACACTGATGGCTCCAGAGACCCAGTAGCAGGCCGCACAGCTACTGGGATGTTCCACAGCAATCTGACAGCAGGTTGGCGCCTCCCAGACCATTGCACCATCCTCCAGGCCGAACTCTTTGCCGTCCAACAAGCTCTGCGGCATGCTCTTGCAGACCATCAGCATCCCCCCATCATCCACGTTGATTCCAAAGCAGCAATCCAAGCGCTTATGCACAGAGAGCCAAAGGACAACATACACTTAATCACATCCATCCGGGGTGACCTGCAGACTCTCATGGCCCAGGGTCGCAGGGCTACCATCAACTGGATCCCGAGCCATGTGGGTATCCCTGGCAATGATGCTGCAGATGAGGCTGCTAGGACTGCAACCCTCGAGGCACAGCCACATGCTGCGATCTCCATCAGCCTCAGCCAGATTGCGCTGTTGGCTGCTGGTGCGGTGAGGCGCCCATTCCCTGACCCTGGGGAGTCACGGAGCCTCTGTTGGTATGTCAGGGCGACCCACAGGGTGCCCCCTCCAAGTCTTTGGACACAGTCCAGGGAACTGAGGGTGCATATCCACCGCCTATGCTTAGGGTATCCCACCACTGCGCGGATTGTTGAACGGGCACGAGAGGAGCTCTGTGCCCATTGTGACCGAATGGTTCCACAGCCCTTGGTGCACTACCTGTTAGACTGCCCGGCTACGATGCCCCTTCGCCGTAGACACTTCCCAATGACCCCAGTAGGGCAGACCCGAGAGAATGAGGCAGCACATCTTGTGTACTTAGCTGTCAGGGACTTGGAAACCTTACTTCCAGTCCTTGCATGTCATCCGCCCCCCCCGCTGAAGTTGCTGTGAGGGCCTGCTTTGGGCCTCCATTGCACTGCACACCAGCCACTGTTAGTGCACACTAACATTTGGTACGTCATCTGGCCATAGGGCCGGTGAGGTACCCCCCCCTTCCTGCTGAAGACCTGCCACACAGGTGCAAGTAAAGATAACTGTCACTTCCCTACCCGGGGAGCCAATGCCGGGTCACCAAACTGGAAGAGACCCGGGCCGGGATTACCGGCGAATCAAATAGAAGAAGAAGAACAGCTTGCTAAGAGAGAAGGCCTGAGCTTGCTAACATCTGCAGCTCATAAGGCTGCCATCCCCACGAGCCCCTTCGAGGCGGAGTAGATGGCAGACCAGAGGCCTAGCTTCTCCCTACGAGCCCCGTGAGGGCGGGGAATGTGGCTAGGCCTGGGGACACTTGGTCCCAAAGATGAGGAGGTACTTGTCCTTCCTCCCATGGGAGACTTAAGTCTCGAGACACTCCCCAGATAGGGAGCCAAGGCCGGGTCACCACTACTTGGAAAAGACCCGGGCCGGAAGAATACTGGGCCGGAAGAATACCGGTGAATAAAAAAAAAAAACAGCTTGCTACCATCTGTAGCTCATAAGACTGCCATCCCCACGAGCCCCTTTGAGGCGGGGTAGATGGCAGACCAGAGGCCTAGCTTCTCCCTACGAGCCCCGTGAGGGCGGGGAATGTGGCTAGGCCTGGGGACACTTGGTCCCAAAGATGAGGAGGTACTTGTACCTCCTCCCATGGGAGACTTAAGTCTCGAGACACTCCCCGGATAGGGAGCCAAGGCCGGGTCACCACTACTTGGAAAAGACCCGGGCCGGGAGAATACCGGCGAATAAAAAAAAAAAAAAAACAACCATTCAACCCATCTAAGACAGTGTTTCGACGTGCAAGGCTTATCGACTGGACGAAGATTGGAAAACGGTGTGTGTTGTGTTCACAAATCTGTGTTAGTTTACGCACAGATTGGCGTCGTTTCATCGTTTCTGGTGATCCTTGAACTGTGTTCGGTGCTTCAGAGCAGTGAGCCACGAGAGGGTGGCTATGGGCCCCAACTGAGGCTCTGAGCCTCACAGCTCTGCACCCAGTGTGGGCAGCTGTGAGGTCACAGGCAGCAGCTCTGCTGCTGGCTCTGTCCTCACACCTACAGTCACCATGACAGATCCAGGAGAGCGGCCTAAACGTTCCTTGGAATGCGGGGACGAGTTGGAGGACGACGTGGGGCAGGTGGGAGCCCCCTCCAAGAAGGCCAAGGATGCAGTGGAGACTACTGTATCTACCAATCTGCCACTAGGTCCGTCGGCAGCCCCTACCCAAGAAGACTTGCACCCCCAGATGGCCATAGGGGTCGTGGAAGGAAGCCAGGAGGATGTAGCTCCTCAACTGGCAAGGATGGAGCCATCCCAGGTCCCTACACCAGTTGCGTCAGCCTCCACAGTGGACGGGGACTGGCTGACTCCATGTGGAAGGAGGAGTTCCCGCTCAGCTCGGGCATAAGCAACCAGGGCCTTCAACAAATTCAAGGTTCCCAACTACGGGTTTGTAAGGTATCTGGAAGGTCTACCCCACCTCAAGTTCTGCTGCGAGTTCACTCTCAGGAACGAGGTTCTGGTCATTCCTCGGGACGAAGACTCTTACGAGGAGTTGAAGGGGCTGGTTGTGACCCATCCCAGTATGGTGGAACTGGTTGCTTCGGAGAAGGTGTACAAGGGGGTGCTTTTACACGTCCCTGTGCCCCTCCCACTGGACCCCATTTTGGAAGTGCCCAATATTGTTAAGGCAGAGCGACTCGCTGCAACGGTGAACAAGGTGCCCACCCGCCAGGTGCTGATCCACCACAAAGGTCCACTTCCCACGCACCTGGACCTTGGGGTCTGGGGAAGATTCAAGACCCGACCATACCTGTCAGGCCCAGTACAATGCTTCAACTGCCAGAGGTTCAATCATATTGCAGCCACCTGCCAGTGAGAGAAGTGTGGTGTGTGCAGCAAGGCACACGACTCGAAGGACTGCATTGCAATCCTCAAACAGCCAACTGGCGAAGCCCTTCGGCCAGAGCCCAAGTGTGCCAACTGCTCAAAGAGGCACCATGCCTGGAACCGGAGCTGTCCTGTGATGGTGCAGCACTAGCAGCAGGTTCATCATCGGAATGACCCGACAGCTCCGATGCCACCCAGCCTTGGAACTGCCCAGCAACAGTCAGCATGGGCTCCAATCACGGTTCCCCGGATACCGCAGGAGGGCAATACCAGCGAGTTCCCAGCACTGGGCTCCCAGCAGTGGCAGCAGGGGGCAGGCACTGGTTTGCAGCAGCGTGGTCAACTGTGGGGTCAGATGGTAAGGTGGCCAAGAAGACAGAATCATTGGGAAAAACAGCCACAGGCCAAGCACACTGCCCAGCAGGTCCCAGCTTGGCACCAACATTCCTTGCCATACCACCAGCAGGCATCTTCCCAAGGGCAGGCCCCTACTGTGAGCGGCCAGAGTCAGGCAGAGGTTCCCCGCTGGGGGACTTGGAAGCCCATGGCCACTCATGCCGGGCCCAGGGTGCACCCAGCTTATGCTGCTGCAGTGTCGACAGCAACCCAGACATACCCAGTGACCCAGCCCCGACTCGACGGGTCGTCCAGCTCAATGCCTGCAGAGTTACGTAATGGTCGAATCCTTTCCGGATCGACTGAAGAAAACCATCGGGGTCATCTCAGCGCTCCTCTGTCGCCTGCTGCCGTCGGCAGAGGACAGGGGCGCCTGCAGGAAGCTCCTGTCATGGGTGCTGGGCATGGTCCTACTGGACAGGAAAGACTCAATGGAACTTCAAGCCATCATCCAGGAGTCCTTCCAGTCTGTGATGGAGGAGGCCCCGGAGTCGCCAACAACGGACGGCGAGTCCCAGGCAGAGATGGAATCAGTGAGCCACCTCTGCGGCCCTTGAAGATCCTCCAGTGGAACATTTGTGGGCTGCAGCAGAAAATTCACTTAGTGATTGAAGCTGCAGTTCAGGATGAGGTTGATGTCTTTCTGTTTCAGGAGACACTCACCGATTCGTCACGTCAAATGCAGCCACGTATTCCGGGATTCTCTGCCTACCTTCAGCGCCTGGAAGGGACTGGCAGGGGCACGGCGATCTATGTCAGGACCACTATCCCTCATTCAATCTCCACTGACCGCATCGACTGTGGGGAGTGCGTAGAGGTTCAGGCTGTCACCCTACACCTGGCGGATGGACCTCTCGTGGTTTACAATATTTACAGAAGCTCTCGGTACACCCTTGACATTTCAGAGGTGGCAGCACTCGCCCCACGGGAGGGTCTTGTTGTGGCTGGGGATGTCAATGCCCACCACCCAATACTTTCTTGTCTCTCCTACCAACGCAGCTGGGAGGCACCTTGCGGCTGTGCTGGAGGAGGTCCCTGAGATCGCCCTCCTCAATAATGGTGAGCCAACCCATCACTATGGTGGCCGCTTGGATGTCACACTCATGTCTAGGCGGTTGCTCTCGAGCGCGAGATGGGAGGTCCACCCCCGTCTCACCAGTGATCACTTTGCAGTGGTCACCATGCTGATGGTCCAGAGGTTGCCCGCTCCCCACACCTACCCCCAGATGGAATCTAAAAGAGGCCGACTGGCAGTGCTTCCAGGAGGTCATTGAGCGCTGGTGGGCGGAGTCTCCTCTTCCAGAAGACCCAGATGAGGTGGCTCTAAGCTTGCAGGTGGCCTTCACATGTGCAGCTGAGGCAGCAATACCTAAGATTACAGGCGGAGGGTCATATAAACGTGACTGGTGGTTTTACAATGAGGACATCAGGGAACAGAACCACCGCCTCAATGTTGTACGCAAGATGCACAGGTGTAATCCCACGGTTGAGTCCATGCATCTGCTCAGGGAAGTGGTGCGGCATGCACGCCATGTCTCACACAGGGTCCGGCAGGCTAAATGGTTCGAGTGGTGTGCCTCCTTCAGCTACTCCTCCACCTTATCTCAGATTTGGACCAAGTTACGATTGGCCACTGGGCAGCGTCGCAGTGTGGCTCGGTTGCACCCAGACCCCACAACGGAGGCAGAGCGTCTGTTGGACCTATTCACCTCCAGAGCGGCCATGGCCCAACTGCCTCAGGATCTCCAGGACCTCCAAGCCTCCCTCCTTCCTAGAAGGGTGATGGTGATCCAAGCGGCATGCCAGGCTAAGGACGTCACGGATGAAGACTTCACCGACCAGGAGCTCCAGGCAGCCTTCACATCTCATCGAGACACTGCACCGGGGCATGATGGTATCACCTACGGCATGATCACTCGGTCTGGCCATTCTGGACATTCAGCTGTCCTGGGGGTCATCAACCAGACTTGGCGAGCTGGCAAACTCCCTGTCGTATGGAAGGAGGCTGACATCATACCGATTCCTAAGCCTGGGGATCCTGGCAGTGTGAGACCCATCTCCCTCACCAGTTGCATCTCGAAGGTGTCTGAAAGGATGGTGTTGGAATGCCTGAGGTGGAAGCTTGGCCCTCCTCATAAACACCTCTATGGCTTCACCAGAGGAGTGGGCACTTTCGAAAGCCTTACCACTCTACTGACTGGCATTGGGTCGGACGCCCAAGCCCACATTGTTGTCTTTCTTGACCTCGAGAAAGCTTTTGAGCTAGCCAGTGCACCTGCCATCCTTTCACTCTTGGCCCACAGGGGGATTAAAGGCAGGCTGCTTAAATGGCTTTGTTCCTATCTCCAGGACAGGCGGGCCCGGGTGTGCTTCCAAGGGCATGCCTCTTCTCTCAAGACACTGGACAACGGCACTCCACAGAGCGGGGTGCTTAGTCCCACCCTGTTCAATGTACTGATGCACCAGCTGGTGTGCCTGCCTTTCTCCAGAGGCACCATCCTCCTCAGCTATGCCGATGACCTGGCACTTGTCGTACCTAGGAAGCGCCGGCTTTTGCAGCATGCCCACGAGGACCTCGATCTGCTGGCTTCCACCTGCCGTCACTTGGGGCTCAAGATATCTGCGGCGAAATCCAAAGCCATGATCCTTCGCACCAAGGTGCCCAGTCAGAGGTTGCGGGTACTGGGCATCGACCTGGAGTGGGTTCACAGTTATAGGTACCTTGGCATCTACATTGACAGGCACCTCACCTTCCAGAAACATGTGCACCACATTAATGAGAGGGCTCTGCAGAGGGTCAGGGCATTGAGTGCCATGGCCAACCCTAGGGTTGGGGCCAGCCTCGAGGTCATGAGGTTGTTCTACATCCAGGCAATACGTTCCCTCGTTGACTATGGGGCACTTACTCTGGTTCACGCCAGACCCACAAACATCAAATCCCTCTGTGTCATCCAGAACACAGCTGTACGGGCCATGCTGGGGGCTCCTAGGTGGGCCAATGCAGTTGCTCTGAACCTTGAGGTGCAGCTACAGCCTCTTGAAGACAGGATCCAACTGGTAGCTGCCAGGAGGATTGCAAAGTATCTCCAACTCCCAGGGGCTGACAAACTGATGAGAGATTTACGGGTCCGCCAGGGACAGGTCATTCCACTGCATCCCGGCCGCCGATGGATGTGGTCGGTAGCAGATGCCACACAGAAGCTCTTGCCCATGACATTGCTCCAGGCGGGAGGCTGCGACAGATTGGCAGCGAACTACACGGTGTCACCCCCTTGGGCACAAGAGCTGTTTGTGGTGCGCTGGACAACCCTGCCAGACAGCAAGAGGCATTGCACCCGGGACATTCTGCACCACCTTGCCTCGGCTAGCATTGTGGGTGTGGAAGGTCCAGAGTGTGTGCCATATTACACTGATGGCTCCAGAAACCCAGTGGCAGGCCGCACAGCTACTGGGATGTTCCACAGCAATCTGACAGCAGGTTGGCGCCTCCCAGACCATTGCACCATCCTCCAGGCCGAACTCTTTGCAAGACTGTAGTTTGTCTTGTAAGACAGTAGTGTGTCTTGTAAGACTGTACTGTGTCCTGTAAAACTGTAGTGTGTCTTGTAAAGCTGTAGTGTGTCTTGTAAGACTGTAGTGTGTCTTGTAAGACTGTAGTGTGTCTTGTAAGACTGTAGTGTGTCTTGTAAGACTGTAGTGTGTCTTGTAAGACTGTAGTGTGTCTTGTAAGACTGTAGTGTGTCTTGTAAGACTGTAGTGTGTCTATTAAGACTGTAGTGCGTCTTGTAAAGCTGCAGTGTGTCTTGTAAGACTGTAGTGTGTCTTGTAAGACTGTAGTGTGTCTTGTAAGACTGTAGTGTGTCTTGTAAGACTGTAGTGTGTCTTGTAAGACTGTAGTGTGTCTTGTAAAGCTGTAGTGTGTCTTGTAAGACTGTAGTGT
>NC_091326.1:33766573-33774073 GCF_038502225.1 Cherax quadricarinatus
TAATTAGTGGTCTGATCCCCATGCACAAATTCCATAGGTGAGATAGGGGTAAATAAGAGAGTGATAAAGGGCCAGGAGGGCTGACTGTGGAACATAGTACCGTATCTTCGATAGTATGCCTACAGTCTTGGAAATTTTCTTAGAAATTTGTTGTATTTTTATTATTATCACACCGGCCGATTCCCACCAAGGCAGGGTGGCCCGAAAAAGAAAAACTTTCACCATCATTCACTCCATCACTGTCTTGCCAGAAGGGTGCTTTACACTACAGTTTTTAAACTGCAACATTAACACCCCTCCTTCAGAGTGCAGGCACTGTACTTCCCATCTCCAGGACTCAAGTCCGGCCTGCCGGTTTCCCTGAATCCCTTCATAAATGTTACTTTGCTCACACTCCAACAGCACGTCAAGTATTAAAAACCATTTGTCTCCATTCACTCCTATCAAACACGCTCAAGCATGCCTGCTGGAAGTCCAAGCCCCTCGCACACAAAACCTCCTTTACCCCCTCCCTCCAACCCTTCCTAGGCCGACCCCTACCCCGCCTTCCTTCCACTACAGACTGATACACTCTTGAAGTCATTCTGTTTCGCTCCATTCTCTCTACATGTCCGAACCACCTCAACAACCCTTCCTCAGCCCTCTGGACAACAGTTTTGGTAATCCCGCACCTCCTCCTAACTTCCAAACTACGAATTCTCTGCATTATATTCACACCACACATTGCCCTCAGACATGACATCTCCACTGCCTCCAGCCTTCTCCTCGCTGCAACATTCATCACCCACGCTTCACACCCATATAAGAGCGTTGGTAAAACTATACTCTCATACATTCGCCTCTTTGCCTCCAAGGACAAAGTTCTTTGTCTCCACAGACTCCTAAGTGCACCACTCACTCTTTTTCCCTCATCAATTCTATGATTCACCTCATCTTTCATAGACCCATCCGCTGACACGTCCACTCCCAAATATCTGAATACGTTCACCTCCTCCATACTCTCTCCCTCCAATCTGATATTCAATCTTTCATCACCTAATCTTTTTGTTATCCTCATAACCTTACTCTTTCCTGTATTCACCTTTAATTTTCTTCTTTTGCACACCCTACCAAATTCATCCACCAATCTCTGCAACTTCTCTTCAGAATCTCCCAAGAGCACAGTGTCATCAGCAAAGAGCAGCTGTGACAACTCCCACTTTGTGTGTGATTCTTTATCTTTTAACTCCACGCCTCTTGCCATGTGTATATGTGTATATGTGTATGAAATTTGAGTCTATTATCGAGGTGGATTCCTAAGAATTTTCCCTCTGTTAGCTTTGTGACAGGTGATCCGTTTATCGTTATGTTAAGAGGTACATCTGTAGCTCTGTTACCAAACTGAATGAAGTAGGTTTTGTCAATGTTTAGTGTAAGTTTGTTAGTCCTCATCCAGGTAAATATTTTCTGTAATTCGGTGTTTACAGTATTGGCTAGCGTGACTGGGCTCGGGTGAGAGAAGACGCATGTAGTGTCATCTGCAAAAAGTGTGGGTTTGAGTAATTGCGTAGGTCATTTATGTATAGGAGAAAGAGAAGAGGGCCAAGGACACTTCCCTGTGGGACACCAACTGTAATTGGTTGTGCAGAAGAGCTTGCCCCATTTGCGTACACATATTGACTTCTGTTGCTGAGGTAAGACTTGAGGTAGTTGAGGGAGTGCCCTCTAATACCATAGTGTGACAATTTTATGTGGAGCAAGTCATGGTCAACTGTATCAAAAGCTTTACGTAAGTCAATGAAGATCCCCAGTGGGACTTCTTTTTTCTCTATTGCAGTGTATATATGTTCTAGCATGTGTATAATAGCATCATTAGTATTTTTATTAGGCCTGAATCCAAATTGGCAGGGGTTGAGAATGTTTTGGGAGATGAGGTAGGAGTAGATTCGTTTATGAATTAATTTTTTGAAGATTTTTGAGAGAGGGTGTAAATTGGATATTGGCCTATAGTTATTCAACTCTGTTTGGTCTCCTCCTTTATGGATCGGGGTGACCCTTGCTATTTTGAGAACTGTAGGGAAGGTGGAGGATTCAATGGATTTGTTAAAGAGTGTTGCAATGATTGGTGATAGTACTTGTGACGCTTTTTTGTATATAAAGGGTGGTAAGGTATTTAAACCTCCTGCCTTGTTTTTCAGTGCGTTGATAATAAGGGAGACTTCGTATGGGTTAGTCGGAGCTAGGAACAGTGTGTTCGGGTAGTTGCCAGTGAGGTAGTCATTTGGTGGGGTATCTGAGCTTGGGATTTTATTGGCAAGGTTTTGACCTATAGTGGAGAAGAAATCATTGAGTCTGTTTGCTGTTTCTGTTGGTGGGAGTTGGGGTTCATCTGATTTTGCTAATTTTATTTCGCTATGTCGTGATATCTTTTTTGTTCCCAGAATTTCTGATAGGGTCTTCCAGGTCTTTTTTATATCACCTCGTAAGTTGGATAATCTGTTCTCATAATACAATTTTTTTTGCCCTTCTTATCAGGCTGGTTAGGATTGACGAGTAACGTTTTGTTTGGTCTCTGGTTATGTGACCCATTCTGTACTGTTTTTCATATCGGTGTTTTGTATTTATGGATTTGAGAATGCTGGGTGTTAGCCAGGGACTGTTCAGTCTCTTAGCTGTCATCTGTTTAGTTTTTTTTAGGGCAGTGCTTGTTATAAAGGTATTGGGTCTTTTTTAGAAAATTATTAAAACATTCGTCAATATCTGTATAGATTTCTAGCTCAGTGTGCCAGTCAATGTTTGTTACTGCTGTTGTGAAGTTATTAATGGCTGCCTCATTGTGAAGTCTGAAAGTGACTTTAGTAGTGTCTTGGGGTATTTTACCAAGAGTTGTTATGAGGAAAGTAGGGTAGTGGTCTGTGGTATTATCTGTAATTATGCCTGATTTTAAAGGGGATATGGTGTTGGTCCAGATGTGGTCAAGTAGGGAAACACTAGTCTCTGTAACTCTTGTAGGTTTTGTTACTGTTGGTAGCAACATGCAGTTACTCATTGTGTTTATGAATTCAGTAACATGTGGGTCCTGGTCTTGCAGGAGATTTATATTGAAGTCACCTGAGAGTAGTAAGTGATCTTTGTTCATGCGTGCATCGGTTATCATACTTCCTAGGTTTTGACTAAATTGGCTTATGTTTGATTGTGGAACTCTGTAGATGTTTATCAGTGTGAGAGGTTTTTGTAGGTATTTGGATTTGAATTTAGCTATTATATATTCCCCATGTTCATCCCTTGTGCAAGTATTAGTGATACATTCTAGTTGGTCTGAGTAGTATATAGCAGTGCTACCCCCTTGTTGGTCTGGCCTACAGTTGTGTATGGCTGTGTAACCAGGAATGGCATAGACATCTGTAGTATCAGGCTTTAGCCAGGTTTCAGTTAGTGTAATGATGGACATATTGGCATGCAAGGAATTTAGTAATGCTAGGAGGTCATCATAATGCTTGCTTAAATATCTGATATTGTAGTTAAAGATAGTTATGTTGTTGTTGGCTCTGAGAAGTGCCTTTGATTGTTCTGCTGTGTAGTAATTACAGTAACTGTTTGAATCATTTAAGTCATTAAATAAGAGGTTGGTATCAGGATCAATGCTTGTAATCATAAGATTTGTAGTGAATCTATAGTTAGAATTAAGTAAAAAATAAAGTAAATATTCTAAAGCTAAAAAAAAATAGCACCTGAATTATTTAACAAATGTAAAAATAATGAGCTAAGGTAGTTTTTTAAAGCTAAAATAAAGGAGACAATATAAAAGGGACTAAAATAATTTGTGGTGAACAAATAAAGTGATGATCAAATAATGGAGCTTGGGAATATGATAGTAGGTAGTACTTTAAAGGTAATTCTTTAAAGTTAGAATTATAATATAAAATTATAATATAAAAGGGACTAATATAAGTTGTGGTGAACAATAAAGTGGTAATCAAATAAATGAGCTTTGGAGTAAAATGGCAAAATAGTGAACTTGTTAACTTTAGCACCTGAGAATAGCACCTTGATTATTTTAACAATTGTGAATATATGAGCTAAGGTTGTTATATAAAGCTAAAATAAAGGAAAAAAAAATATATATAAGGGACTACAATTAAGTAATGGTAAACAAAGTTAAATGGACAGATAGTCACTATGAAATAATATTGGTTTAGGAGTAAGATCTGATTTGTAATATTAAATAAGTTGAGCAGTTTATTGCACAATAAAAAGTAAAAAAAAATGAGGTAGTTGGTACTAACTAGCAAAAGATAGTTTTTGTACTTGCAAAAAAGTAATTGGAATATACACTAATTGCACACACAATAAAAAGTGACTAAAAAAACAAGTAGTGGTAAAGAAAATTAAATGGACAGGTAAGAACAATGAATAATATTAATTTGGAGTAAGATTTGACTTGTAACATAAAATTATGAGCAATTAATAGCAGTAAGAAAGAAGTAAAAAAGTATTGGAGGTAGTTAGCATTAGCTAGTGATGAAAAAATAATAAAAATAATAATGCACAATATAATAGTAACGTACACTATATGCACCACACGTATATATGTATTAAGGGCACTTATCTAATCTGTTACAGAAATGACAGCTTTTCTAAGGAAGGTAGAGAAATCGTGTTCATTTGAGATGGTATATTGTTGTCCTGTTGATGTTTTCCTTACTAGTATTTTCCCATCTCGCGTGAAACACTGATGTATTTTGTTTTCCTGTTTAAGTTTTCTCAGCCTGAACAGAAGGTTTTGACGTTTTCTTGTTAGACACTCATTTATGTACACTCCATTTTTCATTGTAATTGCTGATTTAATTAGGTCCTTTCTTTTATCGTATGAATGAAGTCTGATCATTATACTGTGTTTACTTCCTGGTTTTCATAACAAATGTGTTTCTTTGATTTCATTGTTTTGCACGATGACTTGTACGTGGTCCTGTATTATCCTGACAGCAGTTTCTTTGCACTGTGCTTGTGTTATGTCACTTGGAATGTGTGGACTGTTTATTATAACTGCATCAGACAACTTATCTTGTTCAGTTTTGTCGTCTTGGAAATCAAGGTATTCATTTAGTTGAGTGTGCATGTTCTGATTCCAGTCCTTGATTGCTTCTTCAACCTTCATATTTATTGTAGTTATTTGTTCGGTGTGACTGGCTATAGCTGCTTTCAGAGTATTTTCTGTGTCAACACTTCCCGATGTAATCTTCTCTTCAAGGTTTTGGATCTTGTTCTCGAGGTTGGTTATCTTGGATTCTCGTCGCTCGAGTGTTGCTTTGATATCTTTGATTTCGTTTTCTAGAGCAACGATGTAGTCCTTGATATTGTCAGGAATAATCATACCTGAGTAATCATGGGTGAATCCTTTGAAGGGAGTGGAGTTGGAGGGGGAGTCAGCCATGTTTGTTGTTGTTGTTGTTCCCTGGGTGGCGGCGGTGAGGGGGGTTGATGATACACCGACGTCCTGCTGGGTAGACAAGTTGAGTTCTAGGGTCCTTGCTGTTATTCTTTTATTACTGATGTTGTTTCTTCTGCGATATCCTTTCATAGTATCACTGAAGTAGATACTGTGTCACAAACTCCTCAAAACCATGAAATTCATCTTCACTGACACTTCCATCTGTGTTAGAACTATCACTTGGGAAGGGAAAAGTCTTAATTCGCCAAGGAGCAAGGTGTTCCTTACTGCTAGGCATGGTGAACAAGGCATACTGAATTGGCACTCCCACAATGCACCTTAGCCTCCCTGATTTTTTTTTTATACTGTGCACACTGACCACACAGACCCATTCTCTCACATGTAGGTCTACCAGCTTTCTCCCACAAGATTTTAAGCCACTAGAATTTTGGCGTAGTACTACAACACCAACACTGGTTGCAAGCCATAATATTATGGCACGAACAGTGAAAGGGTTAACGATGTGGGTAGATAAAGAATGTTTGACAATTTCATACAGCGCGTTCCTTATTTTGGGTCTCATTTCCTAAGTGCGGCATTACCCTTATGGATTTAGCTCTTCCCTGTAATAATAATAGAAATTAGGTACAATTGATGCACAGTTCTGACAAAAGTAATGAAGAAAAGATATTTAAAAGTTGCAGAACAAGTTATTATCATTTGTCTCTGTGCAAAGCTTTATTATTGTTAAGTTATGTTTTGATTAAGTTCTGTGTTGCAAGTTATGACTTAATAAAACTTTACAGAGAGCTTTATTAAGTCATAATTTATGAAAGTTTCCACAGAGTCAAGCATCATCTCAACATAAGATTGCTCTTCAACCTGCATATTTCTATCACAATAATGTCAGTACCAGTACAGGTACCTTGGGATACGAACTTAATTCGTTCCAGAAGACTGTTCGAGCGCTGATACCAAATGAATTTGTTCCTATAAGGTATAATGTAAATTAGATTAATCCATTTCAGATCCCCAAAAATAAACCTACAGAAGCACTTACATAAATACACTTACATAATTGTTCAAGTTTTGAGCCGTTTGTATCCCAAGGTACCACAGTATTTAGTTAGAAGGAACATGAGGGGTGTTTTGTGTACCTTTTCTTTCTAATATACAATAAAGTAAACCTTTTATTTAAGACTAATAAGGGGAAACAGTGACTGGTAATGGCAATCATGATGGATAGAAATGAGATTTTGTTTTGATCCTAGCAATAGTGAACAAATTCTGTTAACAACGGACTTTGTCTTTCTGACTTGGTTGCCCCAGTGGGTTTTCTCATATTTCTAAATTTCTTAAATGGAGGTTTTTGCTGTATTTTCTTCATAAATGCATGCAAGAAGCAAGTATTACTTTATTAGATTATTTTGTGTTCTTATTTTTTTAGCCCAAACTAGGAGAACCAGAAAAGTATTATGTTATTAGATCATTATTTGCGTGCGTGAGCTTGTTAGATAGGAGTGAATGGAGACGAATGGTACTTGGGAACTGACGATCTGTTGGAGTGTGAGCAGGGTAATATTTAGTGAAGGGATTCAGGGAAACCGGTTATTTTCATATAGTCGGACTTGAGTCCTGGAAATGGGAAGTACAATGCCTGCACTTTAAAGGAGGGGTTTGGGATATTGGCAGTTTGGAGGGATATGTTGTGTATCTTTATATGTGTATGCTTCTAGACTGTTGTATTCTGAGCACCTCTGCAAAAACAGTGATAATGTGCGAGTGTGGTGAAAGTGTTGAATGATGATGAAAGTATTTTCTTTTTGGGGATTTTCTTTCTTTTTTGGGTCACCCTGCCTCGGTGGGAGACGGCCGACTTGTTGAAAAAAAAAAAAAAAAAAAAAAAAAATTCTTAGCCCAAACTAGCAAAACCAGAAAAGTGACAGAAAGTGTCAGTTGTCATACACTTCTGAGAGCACTTCTTAAACTCTCATGTCTAGGCTCAACATGGATATAACTTCTAAAACAAACTTTGCTTCAAAAAATAGCAGGAGTGGTGCTGTCCCACCCTTTGTAAGGATGCTGTCTCC
>NC_091326.1:34091573-34111573 GCF_038502225.1 Cherax quadricarinatus
CCATTGCCGATATGGGAACTGTTTGGAGGAAGCCCCCGGAGTGAGGTGCACTCACAGCCTGGAGACGGGCAATCTGATGTTGCAGCCCTGAGCATGTTGGCAAGCACCTTTTCAGCAATTGGGCTATCCCAGCTTGACTGTTTATGAGCCAGTGCTGCACTAGGGTTTGGTGCTGGAGCAGCAAGAGTCTCCCATTCGGTGATGGCACTGACATAGCTAGGGTCTTCTATTCCTGCTGAGTCACTGAGGGTGTCAGGAAGAATTTGTCTTATCAACTCGTTTGATGCAATGGAAGAGGATAGGAAAGCTGGTAGAGCAATCTGGGAGTATCTGCGTACTCCTAGCCCTCCAAGCCTGACCGGAAGTGAGGCTTGAAACCACTGTCCATCGTCAAGGGAAAGATTCAATACACTCTCTAGCATGGCCTTCAGGAGAGAGTCATATTCCTTGAGTTTTGGACTGCTGAAGGCTGGGGAGCATCTCAGAAAATAGGTAAGTTTTGGGGTTGACAGGCACCTGGTGAGTAGGTAGAAGGCATCGTGTGTGTCAATGTCTTTCATCCTGCTTTCCATCGTCCGGAGGTCTGAGACTTTTTTTCCTAGGATCAGATCGATGGCATTGGACCCAAGAGGAGCACCGAGGAGAGTGCTATTGGCTGGATCAATGGCTCGTGCTCCTGGTAAAACGGTACTAATATTCTGGATCAACTGTTGATTGGAAGAAACTATTTCACATTTGGTGGGGTTTAAAGAAAGGCCCAGGCTTTCTCCCATGTCTTTAATTTTACTGATGTCCTCCAGGAGAGATTCTGTTGTGCCAGCTAGGGTACCGTCGTCCAGGAACCAGATATTGAGCTCGCTGGAGAGTGCCTCCGTGACTTCCTTGATGACCAAACAAAATAGAAAGGGGGCGAGAGGGTCCCCCTGTTGCACGCCCTCACACGAGTCAATTTCATGGTCCCCAAACAATAGTTTGGAAGTCACACTATAACACGATTCTATGAAGGGATAAAGGGAAGGGAAGTTTCTATAAACTGCTTGGAGAGCAGCATCCCTTCTGACTGAGTTGAAAGCATTGGCAAAGTCCAATTTGACCAAGGCTTTTTCATAGGACATGTTTTTGATATATACTCGTGCTGCGTGGGCAGCTGCTTCACAGCCCTGTTGAACGCCGAAACCGAGCTGAGTTGGTTTCAGCATTGCAGCAGCCTCTTGACTCACCCTTCTTACTGCAGCCTTGGCGACTAGGCGCCGAAGGGTGTTACCCACTGCAATGGGCCTGATTCCGCCATCCTTTTTCCGGAGGGCACACAATGAGGCACCAAAGAAAAAGGGTCTGATGGCCTCTGGGACACCGCCAGCCAGGCACAGGTTGGAAAATTTGGTGAGTTCAGACAGCAGCCTCTCTGAAACCTCACCAAGTGCTGGATTGAGTATTTGTTTTAAGTGTTGAGGCCTTAAACCGGTGAAACCTCCTGCTGAACCCTGTGGAAATGACATAGCAGCTTTATACACATCAGCATCCTGTAAGGTTAGATGTTCTTCGCCTGCTGCAATGTCAGGGAGGTCAATGTTGGTACTGGGAGCCCTGGGTGGATGTTTGTCCTTCACAGCTTGCGCCGTGCTGACGTCCTTGGGAGCGATGGTATCCTCATTGGTTATAAGTCTCAAAGCTCCAATAGTATTACCCTCTTCTATTTTTTTGCTAATTTGGGCTCTGATTTTTGAGGTGTCGGGTGTCCTGTTGTTGGCATTTGCCCGGCGGGTGTTTGTCGCCCTAGGGGGGAGACGGACGAGGTTGTCATCCCTTGGGAATGCATTTATTGCCCTAATAACATGTGTTGCTAGTGACTTGTCCCTCCTTGGTGGGACAGCCAAACAGGCATTGCCAAAAAGCAGCAAGTTGTGCCAGGATCTGTTGTTTGAAGGAGCATCGTTGACTTTCTTCAGAAGGTCAGTGAATTTGCTAGCAGCTTGAGGGCGAGCTGCTTTGGGGATGTGTGTCAGAGTCCTGGTGGATGTTAATTTGATTGCAGATTTGAGGTCCTCTGTAGAGGTGAAGTCACGGTAGCTGTCAGCCCTGTCTGCTGGGGGAGGCTGTTGGTTGTTCTCATTAGGAGCTCTCCTGGAGCCTAGACATCTATTGTGTGCACGGATGTTGCCAGATGTGGGATTGAGTGCACATTACCTGTGGCACACCCGGCAGATGCCTCGTGAACGACAGCTTTGGCTCTGTCGTGAAGATTCCTGGGAACCCGCGACTACTTGTGACATTGCTGATATCGTGGGGGTGGGAGGGCGCCAGCTGTGGGGTGACGGGTGAAGGGCAGCATGGATGCATGGGGGATGAGGGTGGGGGAGTAGCGAGCGGCGGAACTTGTAATTGGTGGGGCACTAAACGGCAACACCCTTGGTCAGGAAGTCAGTGGGCCTAGGCTGGGATGAGGGGAGGGGATCTGGGATGGGGGAGGAGGGAGGGAGTGGCCCTGTGTGTTCGCTCAAAACGCACATCACTGGCTAACTTTGGCTAATTGTTATACACTTATTGTTCCATTTAGAAAAAAAACCTCGCTATTTGGCACACTAATCACCATGCTCACACTATTAACCGAGGTGTTCTGTTCACCATCCAATGACCGTGTCGTGGGCGGCCACTTCTTTCCCCAACCCACGACCCCGGCCGATCACAGATGTAAACAAAACCTCCTCCACACCTCCACTGCCAGGATCCCCTCACCACCGCTACTTCCCAAATCTCAACATGCACACTGCACTTTCACTGATACAGAAGCAATGGTCCGATGTAGAGGTTTGTCACAACTCTGTGATCTCCGGTCGATACTCACGATGATGTCTGCCGAAACTGGCCCGCGTAAACCATGTTGGTTCCTGGAGACCAGGAGACACACACACCTCACTTCAAAAACCAGATGACAGGTACTCATTGAGCAGACCAGGAGACACACACACCTCACTTCAATAACCAGACGACAGAGGTACTCAGTGAGCAGACCAGGAGACACACACCTCACTTCAATAACCAGACGACAGAGGTACTCAATGAGCAGACCAGGAGACACACACACCTCACTTCAAAACCCAGATGACAGAGGTACTCAGTAAGCAGACCAGGAGACACACAGAAACCTCACTTCAAAAACCAGATGACAGGTACTCATTGAGCAGACCAGGAGACACACACACCTCACTTCAATAACCAGACGACAGAGGTACTCAGTGAGCAGACCAGGAGACACACACCTCACTTCAATAACCAGACGACAGAGGTACTCAGTAAGCAGACCAGGAGACACACACCCCTCACTTCAATAACCAGACGACAGAGGTACTCATTGAGCAGACCAGGAGACAAACACACCTCACTTCAATAACCAGACGACAGAGGTACTCAGTAAGCAGACCAGGAGACACACACCCCTCACTTCAATAACCAGACGACAGAGGTACTCATTGAGCAGACCAGGAGACAAACACACCTCACTTCAATAACCAGACGACAGAGGTACTCAGTAAGCAGACCAGGAGACACACACACCTCACTTCAATAACCATATATATATATATATATATATATATATATATATATATATATATATATATATATATATATATATATATATATATATATATATATATATATATATACAATAAGATCACAGTAAACAGGTTATATCAGAATATGCAAAATAACCACTGTGAAAGGATAGTGAAATTCCCAGCGATTTCGTGACTTCTCACATTATCAAGGAACAATAAAGACAATACATCAAAGGAAGGCATATAAAGGATCTAGACCACACCACATATGTTGGTTCTCTCTTACCATGAAAACTTGGTTGATATGCCTTCTCTTCTTAAAACTTTTAATATCAAGGTTGTATTTAAACACCTTGATACAGGTTTGCTTGCAATCGTGCCATTACGATTTCGTGAGTCATCGTACTATATTGCTAGCATTAAGTTAGCAAAACTTTCTCTTCCGTTGATTATATCTCGGGTTATTCACACATAAATTCGTGTTTGTTTACACTTCAACGAGATTATCAAGATTGTTTAGTGCTGGAGACTATTATGTCTGATTAATTCTTCATTGTTTGTGAGAATCAAATATAGTATATTTTTATTTCTTCTAGGTTTGGTTATCTACTGATTCAAGCCAAACATTTTGTCAAGTCTTTAAAAATTCTGTGCTATGTGCCTGTCGTGCTAGCGTACTTCCAGGGACAATGTTCTTATCATCTTCCATTTTATATTTGTGAGGCTTAACTCGCCAATCTTGTTATTACGATTTCGCGAGTCAAGAAAATATTTTATGTAGGATTTTGAAGCGTTTTGAAGTGAGGTGTGTGTGTCTCCTGGTCTGCTTACTGAGTACCTCTGTCGTCTGGTTATTGAAGTGAGGTGTGTGTGTCTCCTGTTCTGCTTACTGAGTACCTCTGTCGTCTGGTTATTGAAGTGAGGTGTGTGTGTCTCCTGGTCTGCTTACTGAGTACCTCTGTCGTCTGGTTATTGAAGTGAGGTGTGTGTCTCCTGGTCTGCTTAATGAGTACCTCTGTCGTCCGGTTATTGAAGTGAGGTGTGTGTGTCTCCTGGTCTGCTTACTGAGTACCTCTATCGTCTGGTTATTGAAGTGAGGTGTGTGTGTCTCCTTGTCTGCTTACTAAGTACCTCTGTCGTCTGGTTATTAAAGTGAGGTGTGTGTGTCTCCTGGTCTGCTTACTAAGTACCTCTGTCGTCTGGTTATTAAAGTGAGGTGTGTATGTCTCCTGGTCTGCTCATTGAGTACCTCTGTCGTCTGGTTATTGAAGTGAGGTGTGTGTGTCTCCTGGTCTGCTTACTGAGTACCTCTGTCGTCTGGTTATTGAAGTGAGGTGTGTGTGTCTCCTGGTCTGCTCATTGAGTAGCTCTGTCGTCTGGTTATTGAAGTGAGGTGTGTGTGTCTCCTGGTCTGCTTACTGAGTACCTCTGTCGTCTGGTTATTGAAGTGAGGTGTGTGTGTCTCCTGGTCTGCTTACTAAGTACCTCTGTCGTCTGGTTATTGAAGTGAGGTGTGTTTGTTTCCTGGTCTGCTTACTGAGTACCTCTGTCGTCTGGTTATTGAAGTGAGGTGTGTGTGTCTCCTGGTCTGCTTACTGAGTACCTCTGTCGTCTGGTTATTGAAGTGAGGTGTGTGTGTCTCCTGGTCTGCTCAATGAGTACCTCTGTCATCTGGTTATTGAAGTGAGGTGTGTGTGTCTCCTGGTCTGCTTACTGAGTACCTCTGTCGTCTGGTTATTGAAGTGAGGTGTGTGTGTCTCCTGGTCTGCTTACTAAGTACCTCTGTCGTCTGGTTATTGAAGTGAGGTGTGTTTGTCTCCTGGTCTGCTTACTGAGTACCTCTGTCGTCTGGTTATTGAAGTGAGGTGTGTGTGTCTCCTGGTCTGCTTACTGAGTACCTCTGTCGTCTGGTTATTGAAGTGAGGTGTGTTTGTCTCCTGGTCTGCTTACTAAGTACCTCTGTCGTCTGGTTATTGAAGTGAGGTGTGTTTGTCTCCTGGTCTGCTTACTGAGTACCTCTGTCGTCTGGTTATTGAAGTGAGGTGTGTGTGTCTCCTGGTCTGCTTACTGAGTACCTCTGTCGTCTGGTTATTGAAGTGAGGTGTGTGTGTCTCCTGGTCTGCTCAATGAGTACCTCTGTCGTCTGGTTATTGAAGTGAGGTGTGTGTGTCTCCTGGTCTGCTTACTGAGTACCTCTGTCGTCTGGTTATTGAAGTGAGGTGTGTGTGTCTCCTGGTCTGCTTACTGAGTACCTCTGTCGTCTGCTTATTGAAGTGAGGTGTGTGTGTCTCCTGGTCTGCTTACTGAGTACCTCTGTCGTCTGGTTATTAAAGTGAGGTGTGTGTGTGTCCTGGTCTGCTCATTGAGTACCTCTGTCGTCTGGTTATTGAAGTGAGGTGTGTGTGTCTCCTGGTCTGCTTACTGAGTACCTCTGTCGTCTGGTTATTGAAGTGAGGTGTGTGTGTCTCCTGGTCTGCTCACTGAGTAGCTCTGTCGTCTGGTTATTGAAGTGAGGTGTGTGTGTCTCCTGGTCTGCTTACTGAGTACCTCTGTCGTCTGGTTATTGAAGTGAGGTGTGTGTGTCTCCTGGTCTGCTCACTGAGTACCTCTGTCGTCTGGTTATTGAAGTGAGGTGTGTGTCTCCTGGTCTGCTCATTGAGTATCTCTGTCGTCTGGTTATTGAAGTGAGGTGTGTGTGTCTCCTGGTCTGCTTACTGAGTACCTCTGTCGTCTGGTTATTGAAGTGAGGTGTGTGTCTCCTGGTCTGCTTACTGAGTACCTCTGTCTGGTTATTGAAGTGAGGTGTGTGTGTGTCCTGGTCTGCTTACTGAGTACCTCTGTCGTCTGGTTTTTGAAGTGAGGTATGTGTGTCTCCTGGTCTGCTCATTGAGTACCTCTGTCGTCTGGTTATTGAAGTGAGGTATGTGTGTCTCCTTGTCTGCTTACTGAGTACCTGTCATCTGGTTTTTGAAGTGAGGTGTGTGTGTGTGTGTGTGTGTCTCCTGGTCTGCTCATTGAGTACCTCTGTCGTCTGGTTATTGAAGTGAGGTGTGTGTGTCTCCTGGTCTGCTCAATGAGTACCTGTCATCAAGTTTTTGAAGTGAGGTGTGTGTGTGTGTGTGTGTGTGTGTGCGTGTGTGTACGTGTGTGTGTGTGTGTGTGTGTGTGTGTGTGTGTGTGTGTGTGTGTGTGTGTGTGTGTGTGTGTGTGTGTGTGTGTGTGTGTGTGTCTCCTGGTCTGCTTACTGAGTACCTCTGTCATCTGGTTTTTGAAGTGAGGTGTGTGTATGTCTCCTGGTCTGGTCATTGAGTACCTCTGTCATCTGGTTTTTGAAGTCAGGTGTGTGTGTCTCCTGGTCTGCTTACTGAGTACCTCTGTCATCTGGTTTTGAAGTGAGGTGTGTGTGTCTCCTGGTCTGCTTATTGAGTACCTGTCATCTGGTTTTTGAAGTGAGGTTTCTGTGTGTCTCCTGGTCTGCTTACTGAGTACCTCTGTCATCTGGTTTTTGAAGTGAGGTGTGTGTGTCTCCTGGTCTGCTTACTGAGTACCTCTGTCATCTGGTTTTTGAAGTGAGGTGTGTGTGTGTCTCCTGGTCTGCTTACTGAGTACCTCTGTCATCTGGTTTTTGAAGTGAGGTGTGTGTGTGTCTCCTGGTCTGCTTACTGAGTACCTCTGTCATCTGGTTTTTGAAGTGAGGTGTGTGTGTCTCCTGGTCTGCTTACTGAGTACCTCTGTCATCTGGTTTTTGAAGTGAGGTGTGTGTGTCTCCTGGTCTGCTTACTGAGTACCTCTGTCATCTGGTTTTTGAAGTGAGGTGTGTGTGTGTGTCTCTTGGTATGCTTACTGAGTACCCCTGTCATTTGGTTTTTGAAGTGAGGTGTGTGTGTGTCTCCTGGTCTGGTCATTGAGTACCTCTGTCATCTGGTTTTTGAAGTGAGGTGTGTGTGTCTCCTGGTCTGCTCATTGAGTAGCTCTGTCGTCTGGTTATTGAAGTGAGGTGTGTGTGTCTCCTGGTCTGCTTACTGAGTACCTCTGTCATCTGGTTTTTGAAGTGAGGTGTGTGTATGTCTCCTGGTCTGGTCATTGAGTACCTCTGTCATCTGGTTTTTGAAGTCAGGTGTGTGTCTCCTGGTCTGCTTACTGAGTACCTCTGTCATCTGGTTTTTGAAGTGAGGTGTGTGTCTCCTGGTCTGCTCAATGAGTACCTGTCATCTGGTTTTTGAAGTGAGGTTTCTGTGTGTCTCCTGGTCTGCTTACTGAGTACCTCTGTCATCTGGTTTTTGAAGTGAGGTGTGTGTGTCTCCTGGTCTGCTCATTGAGTACCTCTGTCATCTGGTTTTTGAAGTGAGGTGTGTGTGTGTCTCATGGTCTGCTTACTGAGTACCTCCGTCATCTGGTTTTTGAAGTGAGATGTGTGTGTCTCCTGGTCTGCTTACTGAGTACCTGTGTCCTCTGGTTTTTGAAGTGAGGTGTGTCTCCTGGTCTGCTCATTGAGTACCTCTGTCATCTGGTTTTTGAAGTGAGGTGTGTGTGTCTCCTGGTCTGCTCATTGAGTACCTCTGTCATCTGGTTTTTGAAGTGAGGTGTGTGTGTCTCCTGGTCTGCTTACTGAGTACCTCTGTCATCTGGTTTTTGAAGTGAGGTGTGTGTGTCTCCTGGTCTGCTCATTGAGTACCTCTGTCATCTGGTTTTTGAAGTGAGGTGTGTGTGTATCCTGGTCTGCTCATTGAGTACCTCTGTCATCTGGTTTTTGAAGTGAGGTGTGTGTGTCTCCTGGTCTGCTCATTGAGTACCTCTGTCATCTGGTTTTTGAAGTGAGGTGTGTGTGTATCCTGGTCTGCTCATTGAGTACCTCTGTCATCTGGTTTTTGAAGTGAGGTGTGTGTGTCTCATCGTCTGCTTACTGAGTACCTCTATCATCTGGGTTTTGTTTGTTCGTTTAGAGTTTTAATTAGCAATAATTAATGTTGGGTTTGTACTATGGTAGTACAATTGTCTGATAGCTGAGAGTGAGTATATCTGAAGGGATTTTTCAGGGGTCAACTCCCCCGCGGCCCGGTTCCTGACCAGATTATTTTTTTTTTACTTTTTACCATGTTTATAATACTGTACAGGCGGGCCCCGCTTATATAGCACGTTAAGTTCCGGGCTACTGACGTAAAGCGAAAATCGCTGTAAAGTGAAACAAACTTTTTCACTTTGAAATACTGACATGTTTACACTATCATATACTAATAGAGCAACTGAGCAAGGCCTAAAAAAATGTATATACAATACACACATTACTTACCGTAACATATTTTCACCCTTAGCTTATACTAAGTGAAGAATAAATTTATTGTACGAAGTCTAAATAAATGAAGAATGGGTATAACTTAAAACTGTGAAACACCATAAAGTGAAGTGATGTAAAGCGGAGCTTGTCTATGTTTGATGACAACTTGTGTGACCCGGAGGAAGGAGTCACTTCCTAGTTGAAGTACTCGCAATGAGCAGTGGGAGTAGCCAAGATCTAGAAAACTGTTAGGTGAAGTGCTCTACCCTCGCTCAGAGGTCAGTTACCACTGGCCGGGGAAGGACGTTTAACTAGGCTGTTCTGATTCACATTGTGAAAGTAATAGTGATAGTGATATATAATCCAAAAACAAACAATGCGAGGCTACTGGAGGAACGTAATCAAAATAACAATGCAAAAATTCACATATTAGAAACAGCGATAATGAAGACAGACTAAACAGCAGATGATCAATAACAGCAGATGAGAAGCAGCGAGAGACTGTGATGATCAATAACCTCATACAAGACTGTGATGATCAATAACCTCATACAAGACTGTGATGATCAATAACCTCATACAAGACTGTGATGATCAATAACCTCATACAAGACTGTGATGATCAATAACCTCATACAAGACTGTGATGATCAATAACCTCATACAAGACTGTGATGATCAATAACCTCATACAAGACTGTGATGATCAATAACCTCATACAAGACTGTGATGATCAATAACCTCATACAAGACTGTGATGATCAATAACCTCATACAAGACTGTGATGATCAATAACCTCATACAAGACTGTGATGATCAATAACCTCATACAAGACTGTGATGATCAATAACCTCATACAAGACTGTGATGATCAATAACCTCATACAAGACTGTGATGATCAATAACCTCATACAAGACTGTGATGATCAATAACCTCATACAAGACTGTGATGATCAATAACCTCATACAAGACTGTGGTGATCAATAACCTCATACAAGACTGTGATGATCAATAACCTCATACAAGACTGTGATGATCAATAACCTCATACAAGACTGTGGTGATCAATAACCTCATACAAGACTGTGGTGATCAATAACCTCATACAAGACTGTGATGATCAATAACCTCATACAAGACTGTGGTGATCAATAACCTCATACAAGACTGTGATGATCAATAACCTCATACAAGACTGTGATGATCAATAACCTCATACAAGACTGTGATGATCAATAACCTCATACAAGACTGTGATGATCAATAACCTCATACAAGACTGTGATGATCAATAACCTCATACAAGACTGTGATGATCAATAACCTCATACAAGACTGTGATGATCAATAACCTCATACAAGACTGTGATGATCAATAACCTCATACAAGACTGTGATGATCAATAACCTCATACAAGACTGTGATGATCAATAACCTCATACAAGACTGTGATGATCAATAACCTCATACAAGACTGTGATGATCAATAACCTCATACAAGACTGTGATGATCAATAACCTCATACAAGACTGTGATGATCAATAACCTCATACAAGACTGTGATGATCAATAACCTCATACAAGACTGTGATGATCAATAACCTCATACAAGACTGTGATGATCAATAACCTCATACAAGACTGTGATCAATAACCTCATACAAGACTGTGATGATCAATAACCTCATACAAGACTGTGATGATCAATAACCTCATACAAGACTGTGATGATCAATAACCTCATACAAGACTGTGATGATCAATAACCTCATACAAGACTGTGATGATCAATAACCTCATACAAGACTGTGATGATCAATAACCTCATACAAGACTGTGATGATCAATAACCTCATACAAGACTGTGATGATCAATAACCTCATACAAGACTGTGGTGATCAATAACCTCATACAAGACTGTGATGATCAATAACCTCATACAAGACTGTGATGATCAATAACCTCATACAAGACTGTGATGATCAATAACCTCATACAAGACTGTGATGATCAATAACCTCATACAAGACTGTGATGATCAATAACCTCATACAAGACTGTGATGATCAATAACCTCATACAAGACTGTGATGATCAATAACCTCATACAAGACTGTGATGATCAATAACCTCATACAAGACTGTGATGATCAATAACCTCATACAAGACTGTGATGATCAATAACCTCATACAAGACTGTGATGATCAATAACCTCATACAAGACTGTGATGATCAATAACCTCATACAAGACTGTGATGATCAATAACCTCATACAAGACTGTGATGATCAATAACCTCATACAAGACTGTGATGATCAATAACCTCATACAAGACTGTGATGATCAATAACCTCATACAAGACTGTGATGATCAATAACCTCATACAAGACTGTGATGATCAATAACCTCATACAAGACTGTGATGATCAATAACCTCATACAAGACTGTGGTGATCAATAACCTCATACAAGACTGTGATGATCAATAACCTCATACAAGACTGTGATGATCAATAACCTCATACAAGACTGTGATGATCAATAACCTCATACAAGACTGTGATGATCAATAACCTCATACAAGACTGTGATGATCAATAACCTCATACAAGACTGTGATGATCAATAACCTCATACAAGACTGTGATGATCAATAACCTCATACAAGACTGTGATGATCAATAACCTCATACAAGACTGTGATGATCAATAACCTCATACAAGACTGTGATGATCAATAACCTCATACAAGACTGTGATGATCAATAACCTCATACAAGACTGTGGTGATCAATAACCTCATACAAGACTGTGATGATCAATAACCTCATACAAGATGATCAATAACCTCATACAAGACTGTGATGATCAATAACCTCATACAAGACTGTGATGATCAATAACCTCATACAAGACTGTGATGATCAATAACCTCATACAAGACTGTGATGATCAATAACCTCATACAAGACTGTGATGATCAATAACCTCATACAAGACTGTGATGATCAATAACCTCATACAAGACTGTGATGATCAATAACCTCATACAAGACTGTGATGATCAATAACCTCATACAAGACTGTGATGATCAATAACCTCATACAAGACTGTGATGATCAATAACCTCATACAAGACTGTGATGATCAATAACCTCATACAAGACTGTGATGATCAATAACCTCATACAAGACTGTGATGATCAATAACCTCATACAAGACTGTGATGATCAATAACCTCATACAAGACTGTGATGATCAATAACCTCATACAAGACTGTGATGATCAATAACCTCATACAAGACTGTAATGATCAATAACCTCATACAAGACTGTGATGATCAATAACCTCATACAAGACTGTGATGATCAATAACCTCATACAAGACTGTGATGATCAATAACCTCATACAAGACTGTGATGATCAATAACCTCATACAAGACTGTGATGATCAATAACCTCATACAAGACTGTGATGATCAATAACCTCATACAAGACTGTGATGATCAATAACCTCATACAAGACTGTGGTGATCAATAACCTCATACAAGACTGTGATGATCAATAACCTCATACAAGACTGTGGTGATCAATAACCTCATACAAGACTGTGATGATCAATAACCTCATACAAGACTGTGATGATCAATAACCTCATACAAGACTGTGATGATCAATAACCTCATACAAGACTGTGATGATCAATAACCTCATACAAGACTGTGATGATCAATAACCTCATACAAGACTGTGGTGATCAATAACCTCATACAAGACTGTGATGATCAATAACCTCATACAAGACTGTGATGATCAATAACCTCATACAAGACTGTGGTGATCAATAACCTCATACAAGACTGTGTAATGATCAATAACCTCATACAAGACTGTGTAATGATCAATAACCTCATACAAGACTGTGGTGATCAATAACCTCATACAAGATGATCAATAACCTCATACAAGACTGTGATGATCAATAACCTCATACAAGACTGTGATGATCAATAACCTCATACAAGACTGTGGTGATCAATAACCTCATACAAGACTGTGGGGATCAATAACCTCATACAAGACTGGTGATCAATAACCTCATACAAGACTGTAATGATCAATAACCTCATACAAGACTGTAATGATCAATAACCTCATACAAGACTGTAATGATCAATAACCTCATACAAGACTGTGGTGATCAATAACCTCATACAAGACTGTAATGATCAATAACCTCATACAAGACTGTAATGATCAATAACCTCATACAAGACTGTGGTGATCAATAACCTCATACAAGACTGTGGTGATCAATAACCTCATACAAGACTGTGATGATCAATAACCTCATACAAGACTGTGATGATCAATAACCTCATACAAGACTGTGATGATCAATAACCTCATACAAGACTGTGATGATCAATAACCTCATACAAGACTGTGGTGATCAATAACCTCATACAAGACTGTGATGATCAATAACCTCATACAAGACTGTGGTGATCAATAACCTCATACAAGACTGTGGTGATCAATAACCTCATACAAGACTGTAATGATCAATAACCTCATACAAGACTGTGATGATCAATAACCTCATACAAGACTGTGGTGATCAATAACCTCATACAAGACTGTGATGATCAATAACCTCATACAAGACTGTAATGATCAATAACCTCATACAAGACTGTGGTGATCAATAACCTCATACAAGACTGTGATGATCAATAACCTCATACAAGACTGTGGTGATCAATAACCTCATACAAGACTGTGGTGATCAATAACCTCATACAAGACTGTGATGATCAATAACCTCATACAAGACTGTAATGATCAATAACCTCATACAAGACTGTGATGATCAATAACCTCATACAAGACTGTGATGATCAATAACCTCATACAAGACTGTGGTGATCAATAACCTCATACAAGACTGTGGTGATCAATAACCTCATACAAGACTGTGGTGATCAATAACCTCATACATGACTGTGATGATCAATAACCTCATACAAGACTGTAATGATCAATAACCTCATACAAGACTATAATGATCAATAACCTCATACAAGACTGTGATGATCAATAACCTCATACAAGACTGTGATGATCAATAACCTCATACAAGACTGTGATGATCAATAACCTCATACAAGACTGTGATGATCAATAACCTCATACAAGACTGTGGTTATCAATAACCTCATACAAGACTGTGATGATCAATAACCTCATACAAGACTGTGATGATCAATAACCTCATACAAGACTGTGACGATCAATAACCTCATACAAGACTGTGATGATCAATAACCTCATACAAGACTGTGATGATCAATAACCTCATACAAGACTGTGATGATCAATAACCTCATACAAGACTGTGGTGATCAATAACCTCATACAAGACTGTAATGATCAATAACCTCATACAAGACTGTGGTGATCAATAACCTCATACAAGACTGTGGTGATCAATAACCTCATACAAGACTGTGATGATCAATAACCTCATACAAGACTGTAATGATCAATAACCTCATACAAGACTGTGGTGATCAATAACCTCATACAAGACTGTGGTGATCAATAACCTCATACAAGACTGTGATGATCAATAACCTCATACAAGACTGTGGTGATCAATAACCTCATACAAGACTGTGATGATCAATAACCTCATACAAGACTGTGATGATCAATAACCTCATACAAGACTGTGATGATCAATAACCTCATACAAGACTGTGATGATCAATAACCTCATACAAGACTGTGATGATCAATAACCTCATACAAGATTGTGATGATCAATAACCTCATACAAGACTGTGGTGATCAATAACCTCATACAAGACTGTGATGATCAATAACCTCATACAAGACAGTGAGGATCAATAACCTCATACAAGACTGTGATGATCAATAACCTCATACAAGACTGTGATGATCAATAACCTCATACAAGACTGTGATGATCAATAACCTCATACAAGACCACAAACTTGAAGATAAAACTTATCACAATAGTAATGAAGAAATTTTTGAGCCAACATTTGAAGGATATGAGGGAGGGAGGGAGGGAGGGAGGGAGGGACGGAGGGAGGGACGGAGGGAGGGAGGGAGGGAGGGGAGGGGACGGAGGGAGGGACGGAGGGAGGGACGGACGGAGGGAGGGACGGGGGACGGGGGACGGGGGAGGGAGGGGAGGGAGGGACGGAGGGAGGGACGGAGGGACGGAGTGAGGGAGGGAGGGGAGGGGAGGGAGGGAGGGACGGAGGGAGGGACGGAGGGAGGGACGGAGGGACGGAGGGAGGGAGGGAGGGAGGGGAGGGAGGGGAGGGAGGGAGGGAGGGAGGGGAGGGGAGGGAGGGAGGGAGGGACGGAGGGAGGGAGGGAGGGACGGAGGGAGGGACGGAGGGAGGGACGGAGGGAGGGAGGGACGGAGGGAGGGACGGAGGGAAACATGAAACAGTGAAAAAGTTATTGAATCAGTGAGAGAGAAGACCTTTGAAGGGTGTAAGGCGGCCACGAAGAAATACAGAATACATCAAACCACCAAACAAAGTTACTATATACAGCCACAAGAAAAAGTGACGACTATGAATTCAGTGGCAAGTGGTAAAGCTGTTAAAGGATGTAAGAATGGCACAAGTGTGGGAAGAACCTAGCAAAAACAGTCAACAGATCTTCACAGAAGTGAACACATACCAAGCGGCACAGTTTTCAGAAAACAACAACAGGTACCAGAAAGCGGTGAAATTAATATACAAGCCTGATGTAACAAATACAATGAGACCAAACAATGCACCTTCATGAGTGCTGAGAAGAGCAGAAACACTGTGTGACCCAATTCCTCCAGTAAGAACTGCCAGAAAATCTGGAAAAAGGCACAAGTGACCCCCATACATAAAAAAAAGAACCGTGACAGACAACAAGCACTAAGTTCCAGGTCAGTATCTAACATGTACACTGTAAAATAATGAAGATATTAGGAAGAAGGAAACTGTGAGCAGTTGCACATAAGAATCTTTACAGTGATCCAGCACAGATTTAGGGATAGAAAATCGTGTCTTGCGAATTCCCTGTTGTTCCATGACAGTCGCATAGATAGAAGAAGAAAGGCAGGATTGGGTGGCCTGCATATTCCTGGACAGGAAGAATGTGTCTGAAACAGTACCACACAAGAGTTTAACCCAGAAACAAGAGTAAGAAACAGGATTCAAAGACAGTGCTCCAGTGAGTGAAAGGGAGCATGGTCGAAAAAAAACAGAGAATGGGAGAGAGTAATGATTCGACTTAGGGCCACTATTGTTGCATATATACCTGAAGACGATCCCAGCAGAAGGGATCGAGTCCCATGTGTCACTGTTTGTTGATGTAAAACTAATGAGAAGACTAGGAACTGGAGAGGAGAGTGAAATTCCAAAGAGACCTCAACCGATTCAGATGTGGTCAAATAAGCGGCTTCTCGAGTTCAACGTAAACAAAAGCAAGGTTATACGAACTGGATAGAGGGTAAACCAGAAACCACAGCATAGGCGGAGAGAAGCTGCAAATATACAAAAGTAAATAAAAAACTGGGATGAATATAATATCTAGTATATCACCAAAAACACACATAAATCCTTTAACGTCAGCAATACGTGCAAAATTAGTGAACCTAAGAACAGCACTCAGGAACAAAGAATCATGCAAAACTTAATGCTTAATGCTAATCACTGAGTACGCAGCCCCAGCATGGAGCCCACACTTAGTCAAGTACACGAAGCAGCTCCATAAGATCAAAAGGACTGTAACCAGGTTAGTTCCAGAACTGAGAAAACTTCACCATGAGGAAAGATTGAAGGAAATTAACCTTACGAACTTTAGAGAAACACAAGGCAACACATGATTACGAAATACAAAATCTTCGTGTTTCAAGTAAGAGGACCAAGATTAAGGGGACACAGTTGGAAGCTGAAGACACAGATGAACCTTGCAGATAACACAAGTATTTCTTTAGTCTCGGAATGGTTGAGAAGTAGAATGACTTGGATGAGGTAAACTCAATACACAGCTTCAGGTACTGAGCATCGACCAAGGAAAACAACTGCGAGAAGAACTCGATGAGTACACAATCACACCATGACAGTCACACAACGAAGAGGCGGGGCCAGGAGCTATGAATCGACCCCTGCAACCACAAATAGGTAAATACATATCCTACTCACCAGGTACATACCGTACACACACACGCCTCCCCCTATACACATACCCTACTCACCACGTACATACCGTACACACACACGCCTCCCCCTCCACATATATCCTACTCACCAGGTACATACCGTACACACACACGCCTCCCCCTCCACACATATCCTACTCACCACGTACATACCGTACACACACACGCCTCCCCCTCCACACATATCCTACTCACCACGTACATACCGTACACACACACGCCTCCCCCTCCACACATACCCTACTCACCACGTACATACCGTACACACACACGCCTCCCCCTCCACATATATCCTACTCACCAGGTACATACCGTACACACACACGCCTCCCCCTCCACATATATCCTACTCACCACGAACATACCGTACACACACACGCCTCCCCCTCCACACATATCCTACTCACCACGTACATACCGTACACACACACGCCTCCCCCTCCACATATATCCTACTCACCACGAACATACCGTACACACACACGCCTCCCCCTATACACATACCCTACTCACCACGTACATACCGTACACACACACGCCTCCCCCTCCACATATATCCTACTCACCACGAACATACCGTACACACACACGCCTCCCCCTCCACATATATCCTACTCACCACGTACATACCGTACACACACACGCCTCCCCCTCCACATATATCCTACTCACCACGAACATACCGTACACACACACGCCTCCCCCTCCACATATATCCTACTCACCACGAACATACCGTACACACACACGC
The DNA here is from genome assembly GCF_038502225.1 of Cherax quadricarinatus. Taxonomy (NCBI): domain Eukaryota; kingdom Metazoa; phylum Arthropoda; class Malacostraca; order Decapoda; family Parastacidae; genus Cherax; species Cherax quadricarinatus. The sequence goes on from NC_091326.1 coordinate 34,109,422, forward strand.
CTCCCCCTCCACATATATCCTACTCACCAGGTACATACCGTACACACACACGCCTCCCCCTCCACATATATCCTACTCACCACGAACATACCGTACACACACACGCCTCCCCCTCCACATATATCCTACTCACCACGAACATACCGTACACACACACGCCTCCCCCTCCACATATATCCTACTCACCACGTACATACCGTACACACACACGCCTCCCCCTCCACATATATCCTACTCACCACGAACATACCGTACACACACACGCCTCCCCCTCCACATATATCCTACTCACCACGAACATACCGTACACACACACGCCTCCCCCTCCACATATATCCTACTCACCACGAACATACCGTACACACACACGCCTCCCCCTCCACATATATCCTACTCACCAGGTACATACAGTACACACACACGCCTCCCCCTCCACATATATCCTACTCACCACGAACATACCGTACACACACACGCCTCCCCCTCCACATATATCCTACTCACCACGAACATACCGTACACACACACGCCTCCCCCTCCACATATATCCTACTCACCACGAACATACCGTACACACACACGCCTCCCCCTCCACATATATCCTACTCACCACGAACATACCGTACACACACACGCCTCCCCCTCCACATATATCCTACTCACCACGTACATACCGTACACACACACGCCTCCCCCTCCACATATATCCTACTCACCACGAACATACCGTACACACACACGCCTCCCCCTCCACATATATCCTACTCACCACGAACATACCGTACACACACACGCCTCCCCCTCCACATATATCCTACTCACCACGAACATACCGTACACACACACGCCTCCCCCTCCACATATATCCTACTCACCACGTACATACCGTACACACACACGCCTCCCCCTCCACATATATCCTACTCACCAGGTACATACCGTACACACACACGCCTCCCCCTCCACATATATCCTACTCACCACGAACATACCGTACACACACACGCCTCCCCCTCCACATATATCCTACTCACCACGTACATACCGTACACACACACGCCTCCCCCTCCACATATATCCTACTCACCACGAACATACCGTACACACACACGCCTCCCCCTCCACATATATCCTACTCACCACGAACATACCGTACACACACACGCCTCCCCCTCCACATATATCCTACTCACCACGAACATACCGTACACACACACGCCTCCCCCTCCACATATATCCTACTCACCACGTACATACCGTACACACACACGCCTCCCCCTCCACATATAGCCTACTCACCAGGTACATACAGTACACACACACGCCTCCCCCTCCACATATATCCTACTCACCACGTACATACCGTACACACACACGCCTCCCCCTCCACATATATCCTACTCACCACGAACATACCGTACACACACACGCCTCCCCCTCCACATATATCCTACTCACCACGAACATACCGTACACACACACGCCTCCCCCTATACACATACCCTACTCACCACGTACATACTGTACACACACACGCCTCCCCCTATACACATACCCTACTCACCAGGTACATACCGTACACACACACGCCTCCCCCTCCACATATATCCTACTCACCACGTACATACCGTACACACACACGCCTCCCCCTCCACACATATCCTACTCACCACGTACATACCGTACACACACACGCCTCCCCCTCCACACATATCCTACTCACCACGTACATACCGTACACACACACGCCTCCCCCTCCACACATATCCTACTCACCACGTACATACCGCACAACACACACGCCTCCCCCTCCACACATATCCTACTCACCACGTACATAGCGTACATACACACACGCCTCCCCCTCCACACATATCCTTCTCACCACGTACATACCGTACACACACACGCCTCCCCCTCCACACATACTCTACTCACCACGTACATACCGTACACACACACGCCTGCCCCTCCTCACATACTCTACTCACCACGTACATACCGTACACACGTCTCCCCCTCCACACATACTCTACTCACCACGTACATACCGTACACACACACGCCTCCCCCTCCTCACATATCCTACTCACCACGTACATACACACCTCCCCCTCCACACATATCCTACTCACCACGTACATACCGTACA
>NC_091326.1:34116573-34119073 GCF_038502225.1 Cherax quadricarinatus
GGTAAGGAGGGAGGCCCAGCGACAGTATGAAAATGACATAGCATCGAGAATCAAGACTGACCCGAAACTGTTGTATAGCCACATCAGGAGGAAGACAACAGTCAAAGACCAGGTGATCAGATTAAGGACAGAATGTGGAGAACTCACAAGAAATGATCAGGAGGTATGTGAGGAGCTGAACAGGAGATTTAAGGAAGTTTTTACAGTAGAGACAGGAAGGGCTGTGGGAAGACAGCACAGAAGGGAACATCAAGAGGGAATATACCAACAAGTGTTGGATGACATACGAACAACTGAGGAGGAGGTGAAGAAGCTCTTAAGTGACCTTGACACCTCAAAGGCGATGGGACCGGACAACATCTCCCCATGGGTCCTTAGAGAAGGAGCAGAGATGCTGTGTGTGCCTCTAACCACAATCTTCAACACATCTCTTGAAACTGGGCAACTACCTGAGAAATGGAAGACAGCTAATGTAGTCCCCATATTTAAGAAAGGAAACAGAAACGAGGCACTAAACTACAGACCTGTGTCTCTGACATGTATTGTGTGCAAAGTCATGGAGAAGATTATCAGGAGGAGAGTGGTCGAACACCTGGAAAGGAACAAGATTATAAATGAAAACCAGCATGGGTTCATGGAAGGCAAATCTTGTATCACAAACCTCCTGGAGTTTTATGACAAGGTAACAGAAGTAAGACACGAGAGAGAGGGTTGGGTAGATTGCGTTTTCCTAGACTGCAGGAAGGCCTTTGACACAGTTCCCCACAAGAGATTAGTGCAGAAGCTGGAGGATCAGGCACACGTAAAAGGAAGGGCACTGCAATGGATAAGGGAATACCTGACAGGGAGGCAGCAACGAGTCATGGTACGTGAAGAGGTATCACAGTGGGCGCCTGTTACGAGCGGGGTCCCACAGGGGTCAGTTCTAGGACCAGTGCTATTTTTGATATATGTGAACGACATGATGGAAGGAATAGACTCTGAAGTGTCCCTGTTCGCAGATGACGTGAAGTTGATGAGAAGAATTAAATCGGACGAGGATGAGGCAGGACTGCAAAGAGACCTGGAGAGGCTGGACATGTGGTCCAGTAACTGGCTTCTCGAATTCAATCCAGCCAAATGCAAAGTCATGAAGATTGGGGAGGGGCAAAGAAGACCGCAGACAGAGTATAGGCTAGGTGGACAAAGACTACAGACCTCACTCAGGGAGAAAGACCTTGGGGTGACCATAACACCGAGCACATCACCAGAGGCACACATCAACCAAATAACCGCTGCAGCATACGGGCGCCTGGCAAACCTGAGAATAGCGTTCCAATACCTTAATAAGGAATCGTTCAAGACACTGTACGCTGTGTATGTTAGGCCCATACTGGAGTATGCAGCACCAGTCTGGAACCCACACCTGGTCAAGCACGTCAAGAAGTTAGAGAAAGTACAAAGGTTTGCAACAAGGCTAGTCCCAGAGCTCAAGGGAATGTCGTACGAGGAAAGGTTAAGGGAAATCGGACTGACGACACTGGAGGACAGAAGGGTCAGGGGAGACATGATAACGACATACAAGATACTGCAGGGAATAGACAAGGTGGACAGAGATAGGATGTTCCAGAGAGGGGACACAGGGACAAGGGGTCACAACTGGAAGCTGAAGACTCAGACGAGTCACAGGGACGTTAGGAAGTATTTCTTCAGTCATAGAGTTGTCAGCAAGTGGAATAGCCTAGCAAGTGAAGTAGTGGAGGCAGGAACCATACATAGTTTTAAGAAGAGGTATGACAAAGCTCAGGAAGCAGAGAGAGAGAGGATCCAGTAGCGATCAGTGAAGAGGTGGGGCCAGGAGCTGAGTCTCGACCCCTGCAACCACAATTAGGTGAGTACAATTAGGTGAGTACACATACACACACACACACACATACACATACACACACATACACACACACACACACACACACACACACACACACACACACACACACACACACACACACACACATGGTGACAACAGTAAGACAAGAGAGAGAGGGGTGGGTGGATTGCATTTTCTTGGACTGCAAGGTGTTTGACACAGTACCACACAAGAGATTAGTGCAAAAACTGGAGGACCAAGCAGGGATAACAGGGAAGGCACTGCAATGGATCAGGAAATACTTGTCAGGAAGACAGCAGCGAGTAATGGTACGTGGCGAGGTGTCAGAGTGGGCACCTGTGACCAGCGGGGTCCCACAGGGGTCAGTCCTAGGACCAGTGCTGTTTCTGGTATTTGTGAACGACATGACGGAAGGAATAATCTCCGAGGTGTCCCTGTTTGCAGATGACGTGAAGTTGATGAGAAGAATTCATTCGATCGAAGACCAGGCAGAAATACAAAGGGATCTGGACAGGCTGCAGACCTGGCCCACCAATTGGCTCCTGGAGTTCAATCCCACCAAGTGCAAAGTCATGAGGATTGGGGAAGGGCAAAGAAGACCGCAGACGGAGTAGTCTAGGGGGCCAGAGACTA